>NW_020838056.1:401264-461250 GCF_003676395.1 Aethalodelphis obliquidens
TCTCCCTTTGCTCTAAAGGTATCTACTACCGTACCTTCTGGTTCTCAGTCGCTAGTCTCTCCCTTTGCTCTAAAGGTATCTACTACCATACGCTCTGGTACTGTGATTATTTTGCCTGTTTCTGAATTTTATTTAAATTGAATCATATGACGTGTTCTTTGGTATCTGGCTTATTTTGTTACGTGTCATGTGTGAAATTCATCCTTGTTTTAGGTGTCTAGTTCCTTTACAGTACCACACCACTAGTGATGGACATTTGGGTTGTTTGCCATATTTGGCTATTATAAATAGATCTTGTAAAAACATTTTGATGCACTTATGTGAACTTTCTGTTAGATAAACCTAGGAGTTAGAGTTGCTAGGTCATAGGGTACGTGTATGTTCAACTTTAGAGGGTAATCTAAACTGTTTTCCAAAACAGTTGTATAAACTTAAAATCCTTTCACCAATGAAAGAGAATTTTCAGTGATTTGTATTCTCATTAATACTTGGTTTTGGTATAAAATCACGTTAAATTAGTCTCTACCAAGTTCTTTATTTTTAACATGAATGAGTATTGAATTGGTTATATGATATCTATAGAGGTGATTGATGGGTTTTATTCCTATCTCTGTTAATAGGTGGATTATATCAGTGGCAACCCTAAAATTAAACCACCCTAGCATTTTTCAAAGTAACTCTACTTGAGTCATGATGTAGTAACATCTTTATAATGCACCGTTGGATTCTTTTTGCTAATATTTCTTCTGGATTTGTCTCCCCATTTTTCCCCCCAAGACATTGAGTTCTTGAAAAGCCCAAGCCAGTTGTCTTGTGGAATGTTCCACATTTGTCTACTTGCTTTTTCTTAGTATCATGAAACTTGATTTTCTAGTTCCTACATTTCCTATAAACTGTAAGTTAGGTTTGGAGGTTTAATTAGATTCAGGTTAAAGTTTTTTTTTTTTTTTTTTTGTAAGACTATATCATAGGTGATGTTGGGTGCTTCATATTTCGTCATATCAGGAAGCATATGGTGTTTGTACCCTATTAATTGTACTTACTTGGATCACGTAAAAGAGGTGATGCTGTATATCTCCATTGTGAAGTTACATCTTTTTCCTTTGCAGTGTCACTTTCAGTGCCAAGTTAAGTATACAATAAGGAAATAATTTGAAAAGTTATAGAGATTGTAACTCGCTCGTTTTAACCTTTTTCTAAATTGAAATGCACAATTTTAGTTAGTTCATGACATGTCAATGTATTAGCTGTCGTTAATTGCCATTGCGTTTTTCTCATTTCATTTTCAACAGATTAATTCACTAAGTTCATCGTGCTATGCAACATTATTATTGCCATTGCTGTTTTGAAATTCATCTAATTTTCAAGTTTATTTTGCTTTTTATGTCCTAATTTTTTTTTTTGGTAGGATAATCACATCTTGTGATTTAGTTGCTCAAAAGATGAAATCTTCTCTGAATTCTTGATTTAAGAATATTGACACTGTTATTCAGCCTTCTACTGAATTGGTTTTAGACTTGAACTTTATGTTAAGCAGTAGATATATGGTGATTTGAAGCATTAGTCAACTTAGTTCTCTCTGAACATTGTGTACTTGTGGAACTCTAAACACGGGACATGATGAACTGTATTTAGGGACAGTTGGCTGTTCTGGCATCTGTTTTAGAGGTTGTGGTGTAGCGTGCTCCACTTTGGGCTCTTGCTCTCTATTAAGCTGCACAATTGCACCACTTCCTCCGCTGTCCCGGCGCCTTGCATGCTGTAGCTTTTCATTACTGGAACAACTGCACATGGCAAGCTCAGTCATGGTCCTTATTTTCCACAGTCCTCATTTCCAACTTACAGCTGTTTTGAAGAACAGATGATACTTGTTGCACTTTTTGGGGATGTACATATTTTATGTACATAAATGAAATTGTTTTTACCTAGAGTTTTCCCCATGTAGCATTTATTATGCTTTTTTCTAATTATAAAATAACGTATGGTTTTCTTCTTTAAAAAATATTGCATTTATTTATTTATTTATTTATTTATTTGTCTGAGCCGGTCTTAGGTGTGGCACACGGGGTCTTTAGGTGTGGCGTGATCTAGTTCCCTGACCAGGGATCAAACCCTGGCCCCCTGCTTTGGGAGCACGGAGTCTTAGCCACTGGACCACAAGGGAAATCTTTGGTTTTCTAATTATAAAAACTTAGCTACTTAGATTACCTGGAAATCCTCCCACAGCAAAATAAATATCTAGAAATTCAGGATAAAATGTAACAAAAAGATTTGTAAAATACTTAGGTACACAAGAAAGGGAAATTCTCGAAAGTCAGAAATGGGGAGCTGAAATCTGAAATGGTAAGACTTTGAGGCTGTCTGAGGCAGAGCAGGGTGGTGGTTATTGCTGTTAATTTTGAGATCTGGTAGAACCTAAGAACAGTAGATGAGGCCTTCGGTTCCCCAGTGCGCGTTAGTTGGAACTAAGGCTCTTGAAGAGCTATCCCTGTAGTAAAAGGGGAATTTTGCAGGGAGAATAAAAAGAGGAGCAATCCATTTATCTACACGGGGAGATAACAAGCAAGCTTGTTGATTTTATCTTCAGCTCTAGAAAGGTTAAAAAAAGTTTTCATATAAGTTTGTAACCACGGTGTTTTGAGTTCATTAATGTTTGGAGTATGCATTTATACTTCTTCCCAACTGAGAAATTAACATAAAAATAAGACCTGGGTTGGAGTTCTGGTTCTGGTCATGGTTGAGAAGCTTCTGCCAATAATGATAATGAATCTGGACAGATTATAAAAACGGAAGTAGGTAGAAGCTAGAGGGGACACACAACTTGAAAGAAAGGAAGCTGTGTGAGCTGTGTTTTTAACTGGCTTATCTTCAGGCAGGTGCTCTGAGTTCACACAGGGGAACAGGGTTCAAGTAGAACCCAACAGTCTTCCTGGATCAAGGAACTGAGTCCCACCACTTAACTTGGTGGGACTTGACCTCCAAACTCCATCTCCCCAGCACACTGAGCAACTGTTGAAATTCCTGCTCCTCTTTGACCTCTCACTCACTGCTTTCTGCTGGGGTCCAGGGAGTTTCACTCAACGCGCACACACAGCCTCCAAGTTAGCCAAGGACCTCAGAAACTTTTGGAAACTTTTCCACAATTATCCCATCAAAATTTTTTTCTATCTCATTCTATATTTTATGTGTGTATTATGTTGTATGTACACATTGTATGTGTTTTTGCATTGTATGTGAAATAGGTAATGTTGATTTAAGGTGAAATGTGATTACTTAACGGATGCTATCGTAACCTGAAGAGTATCCAGTAAAAACGTAAACAAAGAGCTATAGCTAATTTGGTCAGTAGAAGCAATGAAATGCAATTCTAAATTAATACTCAATCAAAAATAAGTCGGGAAAGGAAGATTAAAGGGAGAAAGATCAAATGGGACAAATAGAAAGCAAATAGCAAGATGATAGACTTAAACCATACCACATTAATAATTACATTAAAGTTCAGTGGCCTAGATACTTGAGTCAAAAGGCACAGATTGTCATAGTGGATTAGAAGGAGAAGCCTAGCTATATGTAGTTACATAAGCCATACTTTAAACATGAAGATAGACTAACAACATGGAAAAAGATATACCATGGAAACACTGAAAACAAGAAAGCTGCATGGCTATGTTAATAACAAAGTATATAGTAAGGGAGTTACACTAGAGATAAAGATGGGTGTTTCATAATGAGAGTTTCAATTTTTTAGAAAACATTAACAATCCTGAATTTGTAGGCACCAACCAAGAGCACTTTAAAATAAATGAAGGGAAAATTGACAGAACTAAAAGAAGCAGACAAATCTGTTATTGTTGGGTAAGTTTTAAACAAGCAAGACAAAGTCAGAACACAGAAGATTTGAATGATATGAATGAAATTGAAATAATTGACATTTATAGAATACTAATTTGAACAACTGTAAAATATTTACATTCATTTAAAATGCACACTGAATATTCACTAAGACCATAAAGTCAGCCGTTAAACATACCTTAACAACAAAGGATTAAAATCATTTAGAATATATTCTCTGACGACGATGGAATTTAGAAGTTAATAAGAGGAAATCTAGAAAATCCCTCAAATATTTAGAAATTAAGCAAAATACTTTTGAGTAACTCATTTTTTTCCCTCTTTTTCCATCAGTTTCATGATTTATTTTTATTGAAGTATAGTTGATTGACACTGTTGTGTTTCAGGTGTACAGCACAGTGATTCAGTTATACATAATATATATCTATTCTTTGTCAGATTCTTTTCTCATAGGTTATTACAAAATATTCAGTATAGTTCCCTGTGCTGTATTGGTCCTTGTTGGTTATCTATTTTATATGTAGGAGTGTATATATGCTAGTCCTGGACTCCTAAATTATCCCCCACCCCTTTCCCCTTTGGTAAGCATGAGTTTGTTTTTTATGTCTGTGAGTCTCTTTCTGTTTTGCAAATAAGTTCATTTGTATCTTTTTTTGTTAATTCCATGTATGAGCGATATCATATCTGTCTTTAACTTAGTATGATCATCTCTAGGTCCATCTCTGTTGCTGCAAATGGCATTATTTCATTCCTTTTTTATGGCTGAGTAATATTCCATTGTATACACATTCTACATCTTCTTTATCCATTCTTCTGTTGATGGACATTTAGGTAGTTTCCATGTCTTGGCTATTGTAAGCAGTGCTGCAGTGAATTGTAATAGTGCTGCATGTGTCTTTTCGAATTAGTTTTCTCCAGATACATGCCCAGGAGTGGGATTGCTGGATCACAGTGGTAACTCTAATTTTAGTTTTTCAAGGACCCTCCATACTCTCCTCCTTGGTGGCTGTACCAGTTTACATTCCCACCAACAGTAACTCATGTGTTAACGAAAAACTCTGAAGAGGATTTAGGTAAATTTTAAACTGAATGATAATGGACACCTAACACATCAAGAGTTTTGTGATGCTGTTGAAGTGGGAGTGAGAGGGAAATAGTCCACAGCTTTAAATGCTCAGAGTAGAGCACTAGCTATGAAAAGCCGAACACATATCCCAGTTGCCTGGAAGGCTTGTTAGGATGCAGATTGTTGGACCTCACCTACAGAGTTTCTCATTCAGTAGGACTGGAGTGGGGCACAATTTGTATCTTAATAGATTCCTAGATGACTTTGTACTGCTGCTGGTTCCAGGACTGTACTTTGAGAACCACTATATGAGAAATCAAGAATGTTCTAAGTTCCAATTTAGGAAGTTTAGGGCTTCCCTGGTGGCGCAGTGGTTAAGAATCCACCTGCCAATGTAGGGGACACAGGTTCGAGCCCTGGTCTGGGAAGATCCCACATGCCGCAGAGCAACTAAGCCCATGTGCCACAACTACTGAGCCTGTGCTCTAGAGCCCACGAGCCACAACTGCTGAGCCTGCGTGCCACAACTAATGAAGCCCACGCACCTAGAGCCCATGCTCTGCAACAAGAGAAGCCACTGCAATGAGAAGACCGTGCACCACAATGAAGAGTAGCCCCCGCTCACTGCAACTAGAGAAAGTCCATGTGCAGCAACAAAGACCCAATGCAGCCAAAAATAAATAAATAAAATAAATAAATTTATTAAAAAAAAAGTTTAGGAAAAGGAAAGCAAATTCAACCCAGTGCAATTAAAATAAAGGAAATACTAAAAAATAAGAGCTGAAGTCAATGAACTGGAAAAGTAAAAGTATATAAAAACCAGTAAAACTGGTAGTTCATATGTTGATAAACTTATTAAACTTGTAGCCAAATTGATCAAAAGAAAATAAAGAGAAAATACAAATAAGCCATGTCAGGACTAAAAGGGAGACAGCAAGGGAGTAGATTCAGCACTCAGGGTACTAAGGGGGTAATATGAATAGCTTTATGCCTACTTACTTGACAGCTTAAATGGACAAGTCGTCCGAATAACACAACTTTCTGGAACTGATAGAAGACAGAAAAATTTGGAGAACCCTATGTGTGTGAATACATTAATAAAAAACCTTCCGCTCCAAACAGCTCTGGGCTTCTATGAGTTCATTGGTGATTTCAACCACCACCCTGCCCATATATTAGTGTGTGTGTGTGTGTGTGTGTGTGTGTGTGTACACATACATAACAGTATATACATTGATATATGTTTATATTTACTCAACATCACGTTTACTTAGCTTTATGAGAAGGTACAAGACGGGCAACATAGCATGAATGATAACAGGGTAATTGTCCTTAAATCAGAAAGGACACGATTCACTGTCACAGGAAGAAAGGATTAATAAATGGAGGTGGAGTGGGGGGTATGATTTGGTGGTGGGAGAATGAGGGATCTTGTATCTAATGGCTTCTGACAATGGAGTACCTCAAGGTCACCACCAGAAAGAGGTGGAGGAGAAGATATGAAGTTGTCATTTCAGAGAATGGGAAAGAGAATAAAGCACAGAAACCAAGTTCGGTTTGTTTCACCTTAAATTGTTTATCACAATCTGCCTAGTTGTGTGATGTTCTCCAGAAGATAGTTGGGTCTTTAATTAAGGGAGGACTTGAGTCTGTTGAGGGGGGAGAGTGGTCATTTCCAAACCCTCTTGCCTAAGGCCTTACAGTTTTAGGTCTTTTCTGTTCAGAAGCCAGTCTATGTAGGAAAGCATGTAAAGAAAGACTGTGAGAAGGTGGTGGGATCATTGGCTTGGGTGTTTAAAGGAATATTGCTGAAGGGCTTTGAATAAGGAAGCTTGAGAGAGGTATGAGTGAAGGTGAGAGGGTGTCTGAATTGGAGAAGTATTGGGGATACTGTGAGGGTTCTGGGTGTGACTGTGGATGAGTCGTGGTAGAGGAACAGGTCAAGGGACCAAGTGTTCTGAGCTCAAGGGACCGTTGTGTGGTCAGGGTTCCAGTGTGTCTCCCATAGGGACATCCACTTGGCTGAAAGCGAGGACAGGAGTATAGGTGGGGAGGAAGGTGGTGAACCAGGAAGGAAGCCGTGTCCTCAGTGGACAAGAAGCATGAACAGGGGGGTCAGTAGCCAAGGGCACTGAGGAGAGAGGACAGTGTGATAAGATGATGGGAGACTCAGAATCACAGGCCCTTGGTCAGGACAGAGGGTGTGAGAGCATCAGCAGGAGTGAGGAGGAACGCAGCCTCACCCAGCCTCAGAATACACTTTGAGTTCGGCTAAGGATGTTTGCTGCTTGGCAGGGCAACAGGAAACAGAGAGAGACGTAGGTTTTCCACATAAATCTCAGGGAAAACGATCTCTCTCTTCTTTGGATAAAGTGCTATTGATAAATTTGGCCCACCATAAGGACTCGCTTAACAGCAGTGCCGCCTGTGTGAGGGTTTGTGTTACGGCCAAACACAGAGCACTAGTCAAAATGTTGCCGGTGGGAAGAGCTCTTAATGAATTAGTTAGCCATGTTTTTGTGAATACTTTTCTTTCTAAAACCTGCATTTGAGCAGGATTTTCTTGTTGATGGTAATTTGTGAAAATGGTGCTAGGTGCTTTCCTGAAAAAACTACCTCTACCTTGTTGGGCTTATATTTCCCCCCTTTTCACAGGTATCAGATGGCCCCGCAGGGTGCTTTGTACCCCACTGCTGCCTCAGTGTAGCATCCTCAGCAGTTTCTGTGCTGAGCGGCTGTAAGACGCCATCTTTCACACCAGGCACTGCGCGACCGTTTCTGGCTTGTTTGAGGGCCTGAGCTGGGACTGATTCTCATTTATAATTCTTCCTCGTGGTTAGTTTCAGTGAATTTGCCCTTGTAACTTTCTGCTAAACAAACTTCTTTTTCTGTTACTTTATGGACAGCATGAGAGACAGATTTGTTAAATAATAAAGCAAGGGTTGAATAATATTCATACCTTTGTGTAGAACGAAGTGAAACGTTCTGGGTTTATTATATTAAGCCATGGTGCTGAAGTGCGTATCGTTTGGGGAATTGCCATATTTGAATCACTTTTGCATACAAATTAAACATCTCACATCAAAGGATATTTAAAAGGCATGCTTCCTAATTTCTTATAATAATAGAATTCATTTAATTTCTTACCTGACATCTTGTAGAACAATTTTCAGCCTCTGTGTTTGCTGCTCTGACTAATTTTTATGCTCATTTTACCTGGACTATGAACATACCTTTGTTATAATATTTTTAGGACAGCAGTTGTGAGGCTTATATATTTGAATGTGATATAATTTAGTAATCCTTGGGAACCTAGCAAAGCATCACATTTAATTTTCTGTTAGATGAAAGAAACATGGGAAGAGAATTGGTGATGGAAAGAATTGCAGAGAACACGAAATGAGAGCTGATTCCTGAAGCAGAAAAATGCAATTTAAAAATGAGCTTCCCTTATATTTCTATTTGAGGAGTGTGGAAAAGATGACATTAAGAATATAGTGACGGGCTTCCCTGGTGGTGCAGTGATTGAGAGTCCGCCTGCCGATGCAGGGGACACGGGTTCGTGCCCCGGTCCGGGAAGATCCCACATGCCACGGAGCAGCTGGGCCCGTGAGCCATGGCCACTGAGCCTGCGCGTCCGGAGCCTGTGCTCCGCAACGGGAGAGGCCACAACAGTGAGAGGCCCGCGTACCGCAAAAAAAAAAAAAGGAATATTGTGACAAGTAAATAATACTAGTTGTATATAGCAAGCTCAGAACTACGGTATTGGAGCTATGTCTTTGTGCCATAACTTTTAAATTATTATACATCGAAAAGAATTTTAATGAAGGACAATGGTAACTTGACCTCTTAGGGAAACATTTATGTCGTGAGCATGATTGTCTTCTGCTCTTCCCAAGTAAAATGTCATTTAACCCTCAATAAATAAATAAATAAATAAATAAATAAATATCTCCTTTGCCCCCCAGTAGATGCTTACATTAGATACAGAAGAGGGGACCTGCCACCGTGTGGCCATACCTGGAATATATGTCTGGCTTGGTTTCTTCTGCCTGGCCTGGAATGGCCTCTTCCTCTGTCTGTGTCAGGTTTAGTTTGTGGTCACCAGAAGGAAGCAGAGAAGAGTGGAAGGAGGGTATATGCCTCTCTTTCTGGTGTGGCTGCCAAGAATTGTGACTGTAGTACCCTATGTTGGGAAAAAGGCACGTGTTAGGGCAGCATTGCTGTTCTCGTCTCCGTAGGTGGATTCTCGCTGGAGGCCTCTGCAGGCTGCCAGTGTCTACTTTGCACCCCTCTCCTTAGCCTCTGCCACCCAGTTGCCATCTGTGTACATCGATGCTTGAGGAGTAGTCAAGAAGTGGGATTCAGAGGCTGATTCTCTGATACTGAGATGACATACGAATTCTGTGTCCCTGGTGATTCCAGCAGTTTCTTTCCCTTTTTAAAAAATTTGAGTAAGACTAACTCAAAACTATAAAACCAGTAGTTTGTGAAGGCTTAAAAGGCCATTGCTCAAAATGAAGCCTGACAACTAATTAATTGGTCAGTCTAACTGTACGATATGGGGTTCCACCATTCTTTTCTAAGGTGGAAAGGATGAATCCAGCTATTGGGGTGAACCTGTCATTTTCAGTATTAATTGATTTCACAAGGTGATAAGGAAAAACTGGAAAGTGAAGCTTTTCAAAGGGGACTACCATTCACCCTCCCTACCCTGTGGCACACTCCAATTGGGATTATTCAATGATGGTTTATTTACAAAGGGGTGATTGAGTACAAGGGATGGTGCCATTTTCCAGGGTTGGTAATAGTAGAATTGTTCTCACCTTTCGGTCCCGAAGGAATAAGTGGGTTGGGGAACTCCCTGGCGGACCAGCGGTTAGGACTTGGCACTTTCACTGCTGTGGCCTGGGTTCAGTCCCTGGCCAGGGAACTAGGATCCCGAATGCTGTGTGGTGTGACCAAACAAAAAAAAAAGAAAAAGAAAAGAAGTGGGTTGGGATGCATGTGGTTCCTGGAGCCCAGAAGGAGATGCGTTTGGGAGGCTGATTGAAAGGGGCAGGACCGTGGATCGTGGAGTTGGCACAAGTGCAGGGGCAAGGATGGCTGATCCGTACCTGGAATGGGCATCTCTTCCTGTGAGGGCACAGTGCTGTCCCCTCCATGATCAGAGGGTTCTAGTGTAGTCAATCTGCTGCTGGCCGGCCGGCCAGGCCCTCCAGGGAATGGAACTGTATCATGGCTCAGTATTGGCCTCTGTTCATGGCAGGTTGGGCACCCAGCAGTGGCAGTAGCCAGGTCAGCCTTGGGGAGCAGAAGCCCATGTTGTTGAGCCTATGCATTGCCTCCATCCTTCCCCCCACGTTCTTTGTACATGGCCTCGTTGAGCGAGCACCAGTGTAGCTGGTGAAGGATGCTGCCTGGCATCCGCGGGATCGTTCTGCTCTTCCAGCTGACTGGTGATGCCCTCTTGTGGGCATTTATATGGTGGGCTGTGAATGTCTTTACACTCTGTTCCCATTCCAAGAGCCCATCTATACCTCTCTCCCCCAGACTTTTTTTTTTAGTACAGTTGTTTTCTTTCTAAGTATTTGACCCCCTGGCAAGCCTATTAGCTACTGCTTTCTGAGTTGGTACAGATGCATCCCTAAGTCCATCTCTCTCTGGGCAGTGCATGTACATTTACCATAAACAAAGTCCTGCCCACTCAGAGGATTTCCTTTCACCGCTGTCCTTCTGGGCCACCTTTGGGTGGGATTGCGCTGAAGTGGCCATCCACTTGGTACTGGTGCCGAAGTACCATGCAGATCCACGTGTGCACCAGGTCTATTTATGCTTTTTCATCCTGGCAGGGAGGAAATGTAGAACTCCCTGGAAAGTCACGGGGATGGGCTGAGGAAGGGAGAGGCAGCCGAGCAGTGACAGCAGATACCATGGGAGTCCGAGCTGCCTGCATGTGGAATGTGAATGAGTGAATCTGCTTGGCTTGAGCTCCTATGTACCATTTCAATTTTAAAATAAGATGCTACTGTGCATAACCAATTTTATGGCAACATCCGGTTCATGATGGGCAGATCAGGTCCCGAAGTATCTGGAGGCAGGCATTCAGTCTCAGCCAGGGCCCAGCAACAAGCCAGGAATGGCTTTTCAAATGGAGAATGACGGTCGGCAGAGGGGAGGGCAAGACTTATTCCAAAATCTGGGGCATTTGTGCTATGAGTCTGCTACAGGGGCTTGCCACGGGCTTTCAATAGCATCCCTTTCTGCCACAGGCAGTTCTGACAGTGATACGACACGTCTGCTGGGTCTGGCAGACAAGCCTGGACCTGCTGCAGAACTCCTCCTTGGGCCTCTCTCAAAACTGGCAGCCTTATCAATGATCACTAAATGGTTGGAGCCTCTGAAGTCCAGATGGGCTCGCTAATCATTGGACCTCCTGATCGTGGTGGGTAGTGCCAGGCGTAGCAAATTCTGTCTCGCTTTAGAAGGAGTGTAATCACATGCTCCAGGACCACTGGATTCCTAGGAACTTCACCAATGTTAATAGACCGTGAACTTGTGGCAGGATTTATCTCCTACCCTCTGGCATGTAAGTTAGGGTGCTGCTCACTAGGTCCAGTTAGCATAATATCATCGGTGTAATGGAATAGCATGTTGTCCCGCAGAGTATCGAGATGATCAGGGTCCCTCTGGACCGTATTATGACAGAGTGGGAGACTTGATATAGGGGCAATTCAGCAAGTAGAAACAACTTTTTTTTTTTTTTTTAACACTGATTGGCATAGAAAAGAAAGTACCAGGGGCTGTATTGATTTGCTTCTGTAAAGATGCCACATCTAAAATTGCAGCTGCAATCAGCATTGCCATCTGATTAGATTTGCAAAAGCTGCAGTCATTCTGCGTGACCCAAGTGGATTCTGCCCTGGCCTAACAGGAAGTTAAATGGGCATGTGGTGGAAATCACTGCCCCGACACCTCTCAAGTCTTTAATGGCACTGATCCCTACTCGTTGATCTCCATGGATATGATTTGCTTTTGGTTTACTGTCATCAGGTGGGCAGGCAGGGGAGGTTTTCTAGTTCTAGTTGCTGCCACTTTGGTCCTTCCTACTCTAAATAGGGATCTGTTGTGGGAATCCTGCTAATTAGTATCTTTTTTCACTGTGTGTTCTAGGGCTAGGAAAATAACCAGGGCTAGGTGTGTGGGCCCACTGGACAGATGTGAGATGGATTTGGTTAAGACTCCACGCAGCCCCAGGCTTTAATAAGCTCCTCCTCTGACTCCTGGAGTATAGTGGCACCTTAGGGCTTCAGAGGTCAACCCTCGTTCAGAGCCAGTATCTAATAAGTTCAGAGAGTCTGAGCACTTCCCTTTCCCCAGTGCTCAGTCATGGTAAATGGCTGAGGACCCTCTGGGGAAGCAGAGTGCTGGGACAGATTCACAGCATTTACCTGTGGCCAATTTGTAGGCGTCTCTTTCAAGGGGACTTCAGCTTAGTCCAGGAGCTCTGGGTCTGTGAACCAGCTTGGGCGTGGGATCTGGATAAGAGGCTGTGAGTCCTTGTTACGGGGGTTTTTGTTAGGTCTCTGCCCAAATAGACCCAGACATTTTCTTACTGTATGTCAAGTATCACCTTTGTAGGCTGATTTGATGGTCAGTTTACCACTGTCTGAGATTCTAATGGGTCAGAATACTCTGATCACCAAATTGCCCTGTGACTCACTGTGGCACTTGTACAGTTAAGTGCTGCCATTGGTCTTTGCTATCCCTAAATTCCTTTGCTCCCTCTGTGATCAGACCCAATTCCATCGTCAGTGTGTCTTCCCACTGTCATTTCTGACCTATAAAGGATCCCGCTGCAGAGCTGCTCAGAGGCGCTGGTGCCCACCCCCCCCAAGGCATGTTTCTTAGGCCCTCCCAGGAGAGGTGGTTTAGGGGGATGGCTGGGCAGATTGCACTTTGCAGAACCATTCCAATGTTTCCAGTTCCCTGAACTTTCAGACTCTGTCCTCTGTAGCAGTGGTTCTCAACTTTAGTGGCTCATAAGAATTCCCGGGGGGCTTTAAAAATTCTCATGTCCAGGCTATACCCCAGACCAGTTAAACCAGAATCTCTGGGGGTGGATGCAGATGGCTGTAGTTTTTAAAGCTTCACAGGTGAGTCGAATGTGCAGACACTGGAGTCCGGCAGTAGTGATCCTCAGTGTGGTTGAGGCCATCAGCATTAGCATCTCTTGGCAACTCGTTAGAGTTGCACGTTCTTAGTGCCCATCCCAGGCCCACTGCATGAGAAGCTCTGAGGGCAGGGCCCAGCTTTCTGTGTTTTTACAGATCCTTCAGTGATTCCGTTGCATACTAAAATTTGAGAACCAGTGCTCTGCAGTATGCTGGTGAAATCCTAGCGTTTTGACCTCATTAATTAAAGGCCATCATTAAGGCCACATTTCGGTTGGTCAAGCTAGGAAACGTCCAGGTGTTTGAACCTCTGGCCTCCAAGGTGAGAGGCATTGTGACTGTGAGCTGCAGACCTGCTTTTTTTAAAAAATTAATTTATTTTGTTTATTTTTGGCTGCATTGGGTCTTTGTTGCTGAGCGCGAGCTTTCTCTAGTTGCGGCGAGTGGGGGCTACTCTTCGTTGCGGTGCACGGGCTTCTCATTGTGGTGGCTTTTCTTGTTGTGGAGCACGGGCTCTAGGCGTGTGGGCTTCAGTAGTTGTGGCACATGGGCTCAGTAGTTGTGGCTCGCGGGCTCTGGAGTGCAGGCTTGGTAGTTGCGGCGCACGGGCTTAGTTGCCCCTCGGCACGTGGGATCTTCCCGGACCAGGACTCGAACCCCTGTCCCCTGCATTAGCAGGTGGATCCTTAACCACTGTGCCACCAGGGAAGCCCTGCAGACCTGCTTTGTTTTGATTCTCAGGGAAGATTTTTTTTTTTCCCCCATTGCTTCATTCAGTACCAAGGTCTTGAGGTTCCTTACTGCCCTCTCTTGCAGGCTGGTTCACTTCTTATTCGTACATCCTTGGGGTACCAACTTAATGTGAATGATTTCCTGTGTGATAGCACACCATGCGTAAGCCCTAGAGTTTGTGTCTTGTTCCATTTCAAAAGGTCATTTCAAGGTCACAGAGATTCACCCACACGCCTGCAGGGTTAAAGTGTCTTGAATGCTTACCTATTTCTTTATTTTCTTGTTTTCTCTCTGTTTGAATATTTTTTAAGTTTCTATCTTTGAGATTTCCTTAATTTTTTGCCAGTTCAGCTATGGATTTTGTAAGGATATTTGAAACTATTTTATCTGGCATTTTACAATTACTTTCCATGGGAGGAATCTTTAGGATATTTTGTCTGCCATCTGCCAGAAATGGACAAAAGAATTTTAATGATTAATCAGGTTTTGAACTACAGATTTATTGCAGTTTGACATTGAATTTCTTAACCTGTATAGCAAGATTTCTCAGTATACTTCTCATTCGCAGCTTTTCTGGTGATTGGTGCTTTGCGACACTGGTGTCAGTTCCATGATATAAATGTTGACGGCAGATCTTAGCTGCCACGCAAACGATCTTGTACCCTAAGATACGGGTGCAGTAGTTTACTGACTTGTTTTGTCAGTGATTCTTTTAAAATGGGAAAACGTCATCATTCCTGTGTATCATTAGAGTGGTCTCTGTGAATTGGATGATCAGCGCTGTATCTCAGTCAGGATATGACTCGCTAAAGATATGGTAATGGAGACCATCAAAATCTCAGAGGCTTAAAATTCTCTTGCTGCAGGCCTAGGTGGCTCTGAGGGCAGCTGCCCTCAGCATTCCAGGCGGCTTCCAGCTCACTTGGCATCTCCATTCAGCAGGATGCTTTCATGTTTCCTGGGGCAGGGGAATAGAGTAGGGAAAATTGCACGTAGGTGTACATACATCATTTCTACCCAGCCAGTTGGTCAGAGCTACTCACATGGCCCCACCCAACTCCAGGGGAGCTGGGAAGTATTTTTGTGTGTCCAGGAAGGGAGGGGAACTGGACGGTGCAAGTACTGTTTACCGCTTTTGCAGGTTGACTCTGCCTAACTTAAGCATAAAGGGTATTTATTAGGGGAAGTGAGCAAGGTCAGAGACTCCAAGAGGAGGTCTGGAACAGTCAGGACCTGGGAGCTCCAGAGGGCCTTTGGAGCAGGACCCTCTTGGAGTCTTGCTTGGGACCATTGCTAGAAGGAATGAGTGAACTTCAGCTGTTCCTTTATTCTCTGTCACCCGACTCAAGGTTCAGATTTCTGAGCAAGAGCCTTGGCTGTGGGAGGAAAGATGTTTCTGAAGGGAGCCAGGGGCCCTTGCAGGTTCCATGTTTGGAGGGCTTCCCACACAGTGCCTGCTTTGTCGTCCCACAGACCAAGCACAGTACAGGAGAGGTATTTCTTCAAAAGGAAGTTGGGTGATGTTAGGAAGAGGGATTGGGTGACTGTTGACCAAAAAAATGACACATTCTTTTGCAGTTGGAATTTGTTGACATCTAATTAAAAAAAAAAATCCAGGAACTTGATAAAGTTTGTGTACCTACTACTTCCAAACTTTTTCTACGGCTGTAAAAGACTGAGAAATTTACTATGCATTTTATTTGCTTTTCCTGACAGTTCATAATCTTTAAGAGAAAAAATTCCATCAGTTACAGGTTGTTTGTTTACATTTAGGCCTTGACAGGGAAGTGACAAGATAGCAGTCCTTACTTCTCCCTGATTATTTACTTTTAGGAGTTCGATGCCACGTAGTTACCCAATTAACATGCAGAGAATTAGGGATTAAAGTTTACATCCATAGATGCTATTTTTTTTAAACATCTTTATTGGAGTATAATTGCTTTACAATGTTGTTAGTTTCTGCTGTAAAACAAAGAGAATCAGCTATATGTATACATATATCCCCATATCCCCTCCCTCTTGCGTCTCCCTCCCACCCTCCCTATCCCACCCCTCGAGGTGGTCGCAAAGCACTGAGCTGATCTCCCTGTGCTATGCAGCTGCTTCCCACTAGCTATCTATTTTACATTTGGTAGTGTAGATATGCCAACGCTACTCTCTCACTTTGTCACAGCTTACCCTTCCCTCTCCCCGTGTCCTCAAGTCCATTCTCTACGTCTGTGTCTTTATTCCTGTCCTGCCCCTGGGTTCGTAAGAACCATCTTTTTTTTTAGATTCCGTATATATGCATTAGCATACGGTATTTGTTTTTCTCTTTCTGTCTTACTTCACTCTGTATGACAGACCCTAGGTCCATCCACCTCACTACAAATAACTCAGTTTTGTTTATTTTTATGGCTGAGTAATATTCCATTGTATATATGTGCCACATCTTCTTTATCCGTTCATCTGTCGATGGACACTTAGGTTGCTTCCATGTCCTGGCTATTGTAAATAGTGCTGCAGTGAACATCGTGGTATGTGACTCTTTTTGAATTATGGTTTTCTCAGGGTATATGCCCAGTAGTGGGATTGCTGGGTCGTATGATAGTTCTATTTTTAGTTTTTTAAGGAACCTCCATACTGTTCTCCATAGTGGTTGTATCAATTTACGTTCCCGAGAACAGTGCAAGAGGGTTCACTTTTCTCCACACCCTCTCCAGCATTTATTGTTTGTAGATTTTTGGATGATGGCCATTCTGACCGGTGTGAGGTGATACCTCATTGTAGTTTTGATTTGCATTTCTCTAATGATTAGTGATGTTGAGCATCCTTTCATGTGTTTGTTGGCAATCTGTACGTCTTCTTTGGAGAAATGTCTGTTTAGGTCTTCTGCCCATTTTTGGATTGGGTTTTTTTTTTTTTTGATATTGAGCTGCATGAGCTGCTTGTATATTTTGGAGATTAATCCTTTGTCAGCTGCTTCGTTTGCAAATATTTTCTCCCATTCTGAGGGTTGTCTTTTCGTATAGACGCTAATGTTAAAACTTTGATATCCAGACATCACCAAGGAGAACTTCTTACAGTGTTGCCACATTGCAACAACATTTTTAGTTATTAGATACAGAATTTTTTTTTTCTTCAAACAGGTTTACCATCTTTCTGTTCCTGCCTGTTCAGCCTTCTCCTTCTGTCTAGTGTGTTTTCTCTCTCTCAAACTTTTTAAACCAACACTTGTGAAAATGAGAACTTGAAGTTTCAAGTCTACAGATCTGAAATGCAATACCCAAAGAAATCTAAGATTTAATAAAATTGAAGAAAGAATTATGGGGCTCTTCTTTTATGTGCCCGAGCTCTGTTTGGGACATTGAAAATGGTGTTCTAAGAAAGAAAAGGGCTGGGCAAAGTGGTATCAATTGGAATTCTCTGTTCATTTGAGATTGTGGAATGCCTCTTACTTCAGGCATTGGGGAGGAGTACTGAACAGTATCTAATTTAGAAGACTCTGTTGTTGTGATGGCTTTTGCTGTATCTCCCTTTGGGAATAGTTGTATAGGGTTTCAGAAATGTCCCTTTGGCCTAATAAAACACTGGGTCTGGAGTTTAGTTCAGTTTCTCTTTGTAGCTGTTAATTGTATAACCGTTAACATGGACATTTAAAAACTATAATTTGAGAGTTAAGAGCAAGCAAACTCTTTCTGCAAGTTCAGAATATTAGTTTTATAACTGCAGAACTTCTTATTTCATCATCTTCCTGTCTTTCTGCCTAAGAGGCTCAGTCCAGGGTATGTGAGATTGAAGCACATTTGACCTTTTAATGTCGATCTGATGATTTCAGATAAAGCCAAAAGAGGCCTGGCTTCACTTTGTCAGAGTTGTTGTAAAATGGGTTTTGATTTCAAAATAGTTTAGGAAATAGCATTACAATCTTAAATTATTACTAGAAATAAGCAACCCATCATGCCCGTGGTTGCAGAAGGATAGTTTCTATTAGGGTAATAGAACCAGTGATGGCGTAGATATGCCTCAAAGCATAATGATACTAGAAATAAGAGTCCCCCCAGCAACCCCCTAATTTTCCTTAGGTTTTCCAAAAACGCACACAATAGTAGCATAATACTTGAATATCCCATTTTTAAAATCTCTTTTAGTTTCAATGTTAGAAGGCCAGGCAAATTTTTTTTTTATAAATTTATTTTTGGTTGCACTGGGTCTTTGTTGCTATGCAAGGGCTTTCTCTAGTTGCAGAGAGCGGGGGCTACTCTTCGTTGCAGTGTGTGGGCTTCTCATTGTGGTGGCTTCTCTTGTTGCGGAGCACGGGCTTCAGTAGTTGTGGCGCACAGGCTTAGTTGCTCCTCAGCATGTGGGATCTTCCTGGACCAGGGCTCAAACCCATGTCCCCTGCATTGGCAGGTGGATTTTTTTTTTTTTTTTTTTTTTGCGGTACGCGGGCCTCTCACTGTTGTGGCCTCTCCTGTTGCGGAGCACAGGCTCCGGACGCACAGGCCCAGCGGCCATGGCTCACGGACCCAGCCGCTCCGCGGCATGTGGGATCTTCCCGGACCGGGGCACGAACCCGTGTCCTCTACATCGGCAGGCGGACTCTCAACCACTGCGCCACCAGGGAAGCCCACAGTTTTCCTTTTTAATATTAATATTTCTTTATATTTTTATAGAACAAGTGGAAAATCTATACAAATAATATTGCAGGGAAACATTATTTGTTGTGTATTGTTTAGTGGTATCCAAAGTTCATTTTTGCAAGTGAGATGTCATGTTGCTGTGGCATTACTGGCCTAGATTATATGATGTTTGTCCATTTACAAGACACTGAGCTCCAAAGCAATTTCTTTTATGCTGGAGGCAGTTCAGTTTTATCTCTTTAAGGGTCTGCAGCATTAAAATGTTTTTAATTTCCTGTGATGCTTACTGATACAAAATGCCAGTGGATGATAAAATGGAGAAAGGCTATATGTCCCTGCTATGAATTTTGTGAAGCAGAAAGTTGGATCTGGATTTTAAATTTAGCATGAGGTTGACTTGAAAAGAAGTAAACCTTTTAGTCTGAGATAATTGTAGATTCACATGCATTTGTGAGAAATAGTACAGAGAGACACTGGGTATACTTCATCCAGTTTTCCCCGATAGTGACATCTTGGAGCACTATCGTGCAATATCACAACCAGAATATTGACGCTGAGATAGTTAATGAAGAGAACAGTTTCATCCCCACAAGGATCACCCTTATTGCCCTTTATAACAACACCCTCTTCCCTCTGTCTCATGCCCCTCCTTCCAACCCCTGGCGACCACTAATCTGTTCTCCAGTTCTGTACTTCTGTCACTTTGAGGATGTATGAATGGAACTGTATGGTCTGTAACCTTTCAGAGTTGGCTTCTTTTCACTTAACATAATTCTCTGGCTATTCATCCTGGTTGTTGCACGTGTTAACAGTTTGTTACTTTTTTTTTATGATTTTTTTTTTTTGATGTGGACCATTTTTAAAGTCTTTACTGAACCTGTTACAACATTGCTTCCGTTTTATGTCATGGCCCTCTGGCTGCGAGGCATGTGGGACCCCAGCTCCCCGACCAGGGATTGAACCCGCACCCCCTGCATTGGTAGATGAAGTCCCAAACACTAGACTGCCAGGGAAGTCCCAACAGTGTGTTACTTTTTATTGCTTAATAGTATTCCTTAGTATGGCTGTACCACGGTTTATTTAACCATTTACCTGATGAAAGATACCTGGATCATTTCCAGTTTGGTTAGTTACAGATAAAGCTGTTGTAAAATTGATGTACAGATTTGTATGTGGATGAAAGTCTTCATTTCTCTGGGATAAATGCTGATGAGTTTCTGGGTTCTCTGGTAGCTGCATGTTCAGTGGTTCATTTGTGTTTTAGAGAAACTGCCAGCCTACCTGTACCATTTTACATCCCCACCAGCAATGGTATGAGTGATCCCGTTTCTCTCCATCCTCAGCAGCAGGTGGTGGTGTCACTCTGTTTTATTTTTGCGATTCTGTTAGGTGTGTAGTGATGTCTCATTGTGGTTTTAATTTGCATTTCCCTAATAGCCAGTGATGTTGAACATCTTTTCATGTGCTTATCTGCCAGTTGTATAGCTTCTTTGGTACAATGTCTCTGTGCTTTTGGTATCAAATCTACTCTTTACCTAGATTCTGAAGACTTTATCTTATTTTTTTACTTCTAGTTTTCTGTTTTACATTTAAATCCATGATCCATTTTGAGTTGATATTTTGGATAAAGTGTCAGATGACTTAGGTTGATGTTTCCTTTTTGTTTTTCCTGTGGAGAGCCATTTGCTCCAGCAACATTTCTTGAAAAGATTGACTTCCCTCTGTTGTATTGCCTTTGCACCTTTGTCAAAAGTCAGTGGGCCATACTTGTATGGAGCTAGTTCTGGATTCTCTGTTCTGGTCCATTGATCCGAGTGCCTGTTTCTCTGACGATGCCACACAGTCTTGATTACTGTAGCTGTATAATAAGTCTTGAAATCAGGTGGAACAGTTTCAACCACCTTATTCTCCTTTTTCAAAATTGTTTTGGCCCTTCTGACACTTCTGCTTTCCACATGAATTGTAGGATAATCTTATTGATATCTACCAAAAAAATCTTGCTAGGATTTTGATAGGAATTTCAATAAGCCAAGCTGTCAGTTTGGGGGAAATGGACATCTTTACCGTGAGTCTTACTATATATGAACATAGTATATCTCCTTTTTGTATTCATTTATGAGATGGTCAGTCAGGAGTGGCCACAAGAGTAGAGAGAGGAGAGGCTCAGGAAAATAAAGTTTATTATGTTTACAGGTCCTAGAGACAGGCATGGCACACAGGGCCATATGGAAAAATGCCAAGGTGGTCAGGAGGCAGAAAAGGGGAGTGCTTAAGCCATAGTCTTTATTGGGGTTTGCACGGGAAAGGCGAGGCAGGATAAACACCTTAGAATTGGCTAGTCTGAATAATTTCAGTAGGCTTTGGGCTATAGGAAGAGTCTCTCGTTGCATGGTACCTGGTCCTGGGATGATGAAGACGAAGAATATTGCCTCCTGAGGTATAAGGGCCAGATAGAGGAGGTATGGCTCTGGATTGGCGAGTTTGCATATTAAAGACATGCTCTCCTGGGCCTTTGCTACCTCTAAGAATTGGCTGGCCCTGGGAGGGTAGGGTCATTCTCTCTCCAGCCAGAAAGGTTTTTTTAAGATGTCAAAGCATCGTATTGTACAGAAAATAAAAGACACAGACACAGACACACACACACACACACACACACACACACACACACAAATACATCTTTTCATTTATTTAGCTTGTCTTTGATTTTTTAAAAAACAACATTGTTTATATTTATATTATACATAACTTTATCAGTCTAGTGGTGTCATCATTTTACTCATTCAAGTGAAGTATAGAAAACTTACTTCCCTTTTCAACATTTCACCTCCCTCATTTTTATATAGTTGTCTTAAATATATCCTCTAAATACATTTAGAACCAAATCAAGCATTTTCCTAACATTTACTTCAACCATCCAACATAATTTAGAAAACTTAATAGGAGGCGGAAAGCCTATTGTATTTACCTGTATTTTTGCCTACCATGTTTTTGCTTCCTTCCTGATTTTCCAAGGTTCTTTTTTTTTTTTTAAATAATTTCCTTTCTCTTTAGAATACTTCCTTTATCCGTTCTTTTATGACAGGTATGCTGGTGACAAATTGCTGTTTTTGTAGGTAAAAAGAAAAGGCTGAACATTGTTAATTTCAGACGGGTTCAAGGTAATACTAGTGGATGATCAGTACAGGTTGAAAGAAAAGGAAGACTGTGTGTAGAAGTGACCTGCAAGGGCTAATGTGATGTATATGATTCCTTTTTCCTCCTCAACCACTTTATATGGGGGATTCACTGTGTGTAAGGCAGTGGGTAGTGGGAGTTACACAAGGTGGTATCCGTGTACAGGGGAATACTACTCAGCAATGAAAAAGAATGAACTATGTATAAACATAACAACATGGAAGAATCTCAAATGCATTATGCTAAGTGAAAGAAGCCAGACAAATAAGAATACATAGTATATGATTCCATTAATGTAAACTCTAGAAAATGCCAACTAATGACAGAAAGTAAGTCAGTGGGAGGAGAGAAAGTTAGTGAAATGGAGGGATTACCAAGGGGACTTGAGCAAACACTTGGGGGTGTTGCTATCTTGATTGTGGTGGTGATTTCACTGGGACGTGCATAGGTCAAACATATCTAATTGTACACTTTAACTATATGCAGCTCTGGAAATTCCCTGGTGGTCCAGTGGTTAGGAGTCGGCACTTTCACTGCCGTGGCCCTGGGTTCAATTCCTGGTCAGGGAACTAAGATCCTGCAAGACTCACGGATGGCCAAAAAAAAAAAAAAAAAAAAAAAAAAGCAGCACATTGTAGGTCAGTTGTAACTCAGTAAAGCTGTTCATAAAAACCCACATCAACAAGTGTACCTCCCATGCGTGCCTATTGTGCAGCTCCCTGATGTGTAACTCCAAGTTGTCCACACTCTTGTTTTACAATACGGGACCAGTGATTACATGCTGGGATGTTGTAGCATCTGTCAAATTGCTCTGAAAGTTTTAAAGTGCTCAGTTTCAGTTTTTAAACTTTTTTTAAAAAATGTATTTTATCTTTTGTTTATTTATTTTTGGCTGCATTGGGTCTTCATTGCTGCGCACGGGTTTTTTTCTCTAGTTGTGGTAAGCGGGGGCTACTCTTCGTTGTGGTGCGCGGGCTTCTCATTGCCGTGGCTTCTCGTTGCGGAGCATGGGCTCTAGGTGTGTGGGCTCAGTAGTTGTGGCTCACAGGCTTAGTTGCTCCGTGGCATGTGGGATATTCCCAGACCAGTGCTTGAACCTGGGTCCCCTGCATTGGCAGGGGGATTCTTAACCACTGCTCCAACAGGGAAGCCTTAATTAATTTTTAAAGTGAGATATAATTGACATATAACATTGTATTAGTTTTAGCTGTAAGACCTAATGTTTTGATATATGTTCAATTTAAAAACTTATATCTTGTCACAGTAAGAAATCATCTTGTTTGTGCACCATGTTTTCAGTTGCATGCACTGTTTTGGAGCAATGCTTCACACTATTTATATGCAATTTTTCCCCATCTCATTCTATATGTATCATTCTGAAACCATTATACCCTACTTCATGGTCGCAGTATCATTTGATTAGCCTGTGTTCTGGGGTATACATTCTGGCATGGAGCACATGGGATTTTCTCAGCATGAGTCCTAGGAAATTAACTAGATCTGATAAAACATGCTGCCGGATTTCAAAGTGGATTATAGTGGAATGTTGGTATAATGTTGCCCCACTTGTATTTTTGAAGGAATCACTTAGAAGTTTCATGCAGTGTAAGAATTTTTCAAACTGGGGTGCGCTGGAGCATCCCAGGGATCTGGCATGGGAAAATCTGTGTTCAGATTCTGGTTTCCAAGTGGGCTGGATGGCATGGGGGCAAGCTGCTGCAACTCTCTCAGCCTAGGTTTTCTGGCTTTAAAGATAGAGCAACGGTTCCCTCACAGCAGACTGGTGATATAGTGAAAATGCTCGGTAACCTGATAAGGGCTGTAAGTCGGTAAGTTTATTTCACTGGGTGTATTTGTATCTTCGTCTGGGAGAGTTCCTGTTTTTTTCCTTCAGGAATAAGGCCCGTATATTGAAAATAATTTGGAAACCAGTTCTTAAAAATGCAAGGTGAATTTTGTAGAGTGTCTTGCCTGTTACATATAGGCTAAAGAACCAAGAGATACACATGAAATAATAGACTTCTTCCCTCTCTTTTCAGGCAGTTACTCTCTTAACCGAATTAATTAGGGAAAACTTCAGGAACAGCAAATTAAAACAGTGCCTTTTACCAACCCTGGGGGAGCTGATCTATCTTATAGCCATCCAGGTAAGATTGTCTGGTTAACTCTGTTGTTCTTTGATGTGTTCTGACATATCATGGCGGATATCAAAATCAAAGTTTTTCGATTTTGCCCCTTTGAGCACACCTAAGGAATTTAGCAAAATTTTGACCTCTGGAGGAGAGAGGCTCTCAGTGTCTTTCTGACTCTTCTTCTATCTCTCCTTGTCTGTCTTCCCTCTCCCCCTGTGCCTCTTTTTCTTTAAAGTGTAGGAGATTCTCAGGCTGTATTTTAAAACCAGTGGACCAGAGTCCCCAGAGTACTTCCTAGGTTGCTGCCATCTTTGACTCCTTCATGCAAGAGGGTCCTGTTGGTTCTCCCAGTGTACAAGCGCCATTATTATTTACAACACTATGTGTAAATATAGCTCTTAACATGGCACGAGAATGTGTGACTGCAGAATTTGACTTCTTATATTTGGGAATATATTGAATAGATACAGATAAATTATGAGTTATTCATTTCATGTGATGCTCTGAGTGTTTTAATGAGTACCAGTAAGTTACAAGTTAATCAAAAGTTCTCTCCTTGTACTTACGTTTTGCTTCTAGAACTTGCTTAAATGTTATATAACCTGAGTATCTTAGTATCTAAATTGACTTTCTGGATGATCATCATTTTAAGGCAGTTAATTACTATAAAACATCAGTATTTAAAATCATTTTGTTCCATGCTTAGTATTGATAGCCTGTACAGCAAATCTCACCTCCTTAGTCTTCGTTTTCTTAAATGTCTTGGCTATTCCTGGCCCTTTACATGTCAGAATAAATTTTAGAATCAGATTGTCCAGTTCTGAAATCATCTTTTGAACCCTACATTGACTATGCAGAAATACTGCTGTCTTTGTGATTTTGAGTCTTCTAATGCATGTTCGGGATTGTACTGCATCTATGAGGAAAGTATTAGCACATTTATGATATGTTGTCCTTTAATGCACACAAAAATGGTGTTTTCATGTATTTATATTAAAAGATTTTTCATTTAAGTCATTTAAATGATTGGGTTGGCCAGGTTGAGTTTATTCTCAGGTAACTTTATATTTTGAAGAGATAACACACTCATGAAACTAGAAAACTTGGAAGTATAGAAAGGAATACAGAGAAGGGTCTCTTTTCTATTTTTGTCCCCCATCTGTGTAGTTCCCCAATAAATAACCATTATGATTACTTTCTTACTTATATTTACAGCATTAGTTTTGCACAAATGAGCAATTAGAAATGTAGATTCTTACTTTGTCTCATTTTATATAGCAAGTAGAGCAACTTTTTTCACTTAATAGTTACACAGTATTAAAAACAGTGTATGACGATACATACACTGGAGCTATTTCTTAATATTTAATATGGATGTCTTTCTCAGTTAGTACTTAGAGCTCCCTCCCTCCTCCTCTTGCACTGGAACATTCTCTTGTGTGCTAAGTTTTGTGAAAGACAGTTTTCCTTGCAGTTCTTCGGGGGTGGGGCTGGACAGTTTATATTGACTTTACTCTTACCTTGGGCCCTGGAGGCCTTGACATCAAAGCTCAAATTTACCAAGTTCTGCAGGCCCTCAGAATAAAAGCAAACTTCAGTGCTCTGTTTATCCCTTCACGCTTGCAGCTAATTTTTGGCTTGATTATTCTTTGATTTCTTGTCAGCTCTCTGAGGCATTTTAAGGATACAGAATAAAACTGCTTTCCTTAGAAGAAAGGTCAGGTATCTCAGACCACAGGAAGTGTGGTCTGCCATCTTATCATGGGTGGGAGTCTAGTCCAATTTTTGGGGGGGGGGCATGTGTCCCATTTTTTTTTTTACCTTTCCCCCCAGCTTAATTGAGGTATAATTGGCATACCATAAACTGCACACGTTTAAAGATTAGAATTTGATCAGTGCTAATATATGTATACATCTGTGAAACCATCACCACAGTCAAGATAATGAAAATATCTATCGCCTCCAAAAGTTTTCTCAGCACCGTTTGTTACCCCTCCCTCCTGCCCCTCTCCCCACCCCCAGGCAACTGCTGATTGCCTTCTGTCATACAGACTAGTTTGCATTTTGTAGAGTCTTATATAAATGGAATAATGCAGAATCATATTTCTGTTTGTTTCTGAAAGTAGATCTAGAGAATCATTTCCCTTCGTTCTCACTTTAATTGGATGTAAGCTAGGCTGTTTTAATAAAGGAATGGTTCTGTGGCCATGACATTTGACCACATTTTATGATAGCAAACCAGAAAAGGAAGTTATGTCCCTGGACCCACACAAATCACTAATATTTCATGAGATGAGGCTGTTTGTGGCGTTGTCACTTAGCATATAGGTAAACCTTAACATCTCAGGTCAGTGCTGACGTAGTGAGACTTACCTGAAGTGATATATGTATACGCACACACACATACGTACATACATGCATATCGTATATAATGTAGACACCTAAGTCCTGTCCTTTTGATTCCCTGGTAACACCCTGAGGTTATAAGCATGAGAACAGAAGACCAGACTGTGATTCTGACGAGGATATTATGAGGCAACACATTTATAGTTTACGTATTTTTTTTCCTGACTTTTGTCAAGGATACATATCACATTGAGGCCAGGTATTCTTATATTTTGTCCTTTTTGTCCAGCCCATAATCATTTCCAGATGATCTCCTTGCTTCACTCTTGTGTCCATTGAAGTCTTCCCCAGACATCAGCCAGAGTGAGCCTGTTAAACCCATGAGACTCTGCCGTTGTCACTCCTCAGAGCCCTCCCATGCTTCCTGTCTTCCCGGTCTTTGCAGCTAAATCTCCAGTTACCTTCTGGGCTCTTGTGAGCTGCCTCCCCAGTCCCCATATGACCTCTGCCCTCACGACCCTCTTACTTGTTTCCTCCTCCCAGGCGCACTGCCCTCCCCACAGTTCCCTGAAACCCCTCGTACCCTGATCCTGCCTCCACACCTTTGCATTTGCTGTTCCTCTTGCTTGCATTGTTTTCCCCCTAGATGTTTACAGTTTCTCTCTGCTCACGTGGATCCCTGCAGAGAGCCTTCTCCTGGCCCTGAGCAATGTGAGATGGAGCCCCTCTGACTACAGTCTTCCTCTAACCCCTTAGCCTGCTGTGCTTTTCTTCCTTTTTTTTTTTTAATTAAAAACGTTTTTTTATTGAGGTATCGTTGATGTACAATGTTGTGTTTAATTTCTGCTGTACAGCAGAGTGACTCAGTTTTTTATATATATATATTCTTTTTAATATTCTTTTCCATTATGGTTTATAACAGGATATTGAATATAGTTCCCTGTGCTATACAGTAGGACCTTGTTTATCCATTGCTATGCTTTTCTTTATAGCGCTCATCACTATCTTGACTTGTTTATTTTGTTTAATGAAAAAAAAACTTTGTCCCCCACTAAATACCATTAAGACAGAACGTTTATCTTTCTTGCTCACAGCTGTGTGGCTATTGTTTAGAAGAGTTCCTGGCACACAGTAGGTGCTTTTTTCCACTCACGAACTGCACCGAGGCCAATGGGACTGGAGGGGAATGAGCAGGAAGTAGGGCTGCAGAGACTGGCAGGGACGTGACCGTGGAGGGCTCCTCGGCCAAGTCAGATGCCTGGGTCTTGATCCTGAGAGCAAGGGGAAGCCGATAAAGTTTTAAGAAGGGTAAGGGTGTCATCTGATTTAAGTGCCACAAAGATGACTCTGCTTTAAATGCGGAGAATAGATTGGAGGATGGTAAGAGAGGCGTCTGGATCCTAACGGAGAGTAAGTGAAGCAGGAGCAAACTTAGGAGAGGAGTGGGCATTTCAGAAAAGAGAATGTCGATAGGGCTGAATGTCCAAGAAAGAGGACCACAGAGTCCCCTGTCTTGAGTGACACGAAAGTCACCGGTAACCCAACAAGAGCTGTTTCGTGTATTTATTTATTTAATGTGGAGTGAGTGAGGCCGAAGAGGTCAGACGGCAGCGTGTTGAGGATTTAGGGGGAGGTGAGGACACTTGAGGAAGTGAATGTAAAGCTTAGGATGGTTGTGGGAAAGAGCGGAGGGGCGAGGGGCTGTTTTGAGAATGGGAGACAACAGGGGGCCAGATCAAGCTGGCGGAACAGAAGGACGTGGAGCTCACTTTCTCCCACAAAGACATCAAAAATACACCTCCAGGGGACTTCGACTGCCGGGGGCATGGGTTTGATCCCCGGTTGGGGAACTAAGGTCCCACATGCCATGTGGCCCAGCCAAAAAAAAAAAGGAAAAACATCTACATGTAGTTCTCACAGCACATCTGAAAATGGGAGATGACAGTGAGTCTGTTCTAGTGGAAATGGAAGGGATCCCGTGGAGACAGGGCATCGAGCACTTAGGAGCAGTAAGGGATGGTCCAGACCCTAGTGACCCTGAAGAAAGCAGGGTGGGAACGGGCTCGTGGGCCCACGTGGAAGGGGTGGAGGAGCCTGTCCTGCTGTAATCACTGGGTATGAGCAGCAGCTCGCTGCAGGTGGAGGTGAGGTAGTAGTTCCTCTCTCATCACTTCCATGGTCTACGCGGAGGAGGAAAAGTAGGTGAAGCGATGGCAGGGCCACGGGGTTGAAATACTGTGGTCCTTTAGGAGAGGGAATTGGTCAGAGAGAGAGACGGGCCTGGAGAGTGACGTGGAGGGTCCCTGGGCTTAACTGACCCTGGGTCCTTTGTGCACTCTGTGTTCTTGGTGTCACCCCTCCAAGAGCCCAGCTGTCTGAGCGCAGGCCTGGAGAAAACAAGCCACTGGCTCCCTCTAAGGTTGAGTTTCCCCAGGCCCAGGACAAGGGCACTCCAGAGGGTGAGGTGATTCAGGCCTTTGGCAAGAGTGATTAAATGATAGACCGGGAATCTAAATGGCTGTCAGGGAGGGTAGGGGATAGACTGGGGGAAAGAGAAGGGGTGGGGGAGGGGAGACGGGGAGCAGAGTCCAGTGATGTTAAGGAAAGGTTGTGGTGGGCCTCCTGAATAAATGATCTGGAAGGGAGGAAAGTTGTGTTTGGAAGTTGAATTGGGTGCTGAATTCACGATTTTGGGGCTGGAGCAGCTCTGGATGGTAATGTCTAGATTATGACCGTATGTGGAATTCCATGATTAAGGGTACAGTTTTAATGGGTCACAATTCCCATCATGGGTATTAAATACTTTTGGATCAGTAAGGTACCAGTTCTAACATTTGGACAATCTTAAAGAAACATTCTAAGCAGAGCTGAATTTCTTCTGCTATAAAGAGGTTACTGTTTTGCACCTTTCTCTGTGGCCCCTGGTTTAGTTTGTGATTTTATTTCATAGGTTCCAGGAGTGTTCTTGCGGTTCTCTCTCTAATTTGGTTCTTCTGTGGAAGAATGTTTCCTGATGTCATTAAAATCAGTGTACCCGCTAATCATAATTGTTGACTTTTATTGAGCTTTGTCTTGCTAGGTAGCATCCTGAGTTTTACTAGTTCCTGTGGATTATCCGGAGATATTACTCAAAGCTGTGTGTTCTGTGCTTTCAAATCATTACAGATAATGTCATACCTTTTAGGTAGGAGTAGCTGTATCATCACCTACAGTTATCAGTGGAATGGCTTCTCTATCGACCAGGTCATACTGTCATTTCTTAGTTCTTTCCATCTGGCTACTGCTGAGGGGATCTTATCAACATCATATACAACATAATGAGAAACAGAAGAAATACCTTGTATGTACAGTGCAGTAAAAGACCCCTCATCAGGTCATAATTGTCAGGCTGTACTTTCAATAGAATGTTAAGAAGTTTTAGGAAGTTTGTATATATGAAACCGAGCCTTTTTCTTGAAAGGGTTAATATCTTTTGTGCTATTAGCTTCACTGCCTTTCCTTCCACTTCATTTTAGGAAGAAAAAAAAAAGAAGCCCCGAGAATGCTGGGCTGTTCCCTCGGCTGCATACACGGTGCTAATGAGGTGCCTTCGGGAAGGGGTAAGCCTCCTTTGTTGTCCTCTGTAGACGCTTGCAATTGTAATAACCCTTCAGGCACTGTGTGAGGATTGTAGCCTGCAGCAGTGCAGGAGCCTGTCAACCGAGCACTGTATTGCTCCTGAATTTAAGCAATGCCGACAAGCCACTGTGAGCCGGGGACCTACAGTGGATCAAGTGTAAAAACGAACCAACTCTCATTCACTCGTTTAAATGTCTTGCTTTTTAAGAGGTGATAGCAAATATAAACAACCTAACTAGTTCTCAATAACATATACTTAATCCTCCCCTCTCTTTTAAAGTTATCAATACAACAGTTTAACAGGCAAGGTGTATGCAGAGAATTTTCTGCGAACCTCAACATCCCTGTGATTATCTTGTCAGGTTGCCATTTTGTGGTTCAGAAACGGGGAAGCTGCCACTAGTATCTGTTGATTTTAATATTAAGTAGTAATTATTATGTGATGTGGGTTTTTTTTTTCAATTTATTCACATCCCTTCTCATGCTATTGTTAATGGCTGAAAACCAGCCAGCTGGCCAAACAACCAACCTGAATACGTAGCTCCTGTGTGTAATTGTGTAGAGGATTTAGTAACTGACCTAGAAGGTTGGCATTTTTCTGTTTGCTTTAAACCTTGACATTGTTTCACCCAAGGCAGAGCCATAAGCTAAAAACATTCCTTAAGGAATGAAAAAAACACATGTCAGAATAAACATCTTTCTTTTGAGTTCATTACTTCATGCGTTATATGGTAATGGAATGATGTCCCAAGTGTAGAAAAATCTCTGCAAGGTTTTACCCTGGTGATCCAGAAAGGAGGTGTGAACACTTACCCGCCTGTAGGGTTAACTGTGTAGTCATTTGTCACTGTGGGATGTGAATGAAGCCAGTATTCTTTACTTTATCAACAATATGAGAATTAAGTTATTTTTATCTGTAGTCAAAAGACATGTTTGGATTTATCATTCAAGGCCTCAAGCTAGGCACACCTGGGGGCACATGGATGAAGAAGGTGGAATATCTATTCATGCACAGATCCTACCTGTTGTGGGAGCTAAGATAAAAATATAAAGTGGAATCTGTCAAGTACATACATGCAAAAGAATAAAATACAGGAGCTCAAAGGAGAAAGGAGTCTTCTAGGAATTTTTTAAATGGTGTAAAGAAATTTTTAAAACTTTGTGTCTTTAATTTATAAAACTTAGATTAAGTCCTAGCAAAAGATGATCAATTCTAATCCATGAGGTGGTATCCTTTATTAAATATATCCTCCCCACCCCCTCCTGTGTTTTCATTGAGTACATACTGTAAAGAATAGCGTTTGAGGGCTTCCCTGGTGGCGCAGTGGTTGAGAGTCCGCCTGCCGATGCAGGGGACACAGGTTCGTGCCCCGATCTGGGAGGATCCCACGTACTGCGGAGCGGCTGGGCCCGTGAGCCATGGCCGCTGAGCCTGCGCGTCCGGAGCCTGTGCTCCGCAACGGGAGAGGCCACGACGGTGAGAGGCCCGCGTACCGCAAACAAAAAAAAAAAAAAAAAAAAGAATAGTGTTTGATATACATGTGTATTGTTAACAAATAATAACTGTAAAATAGCGATGTAGCTAATGGTATAGTTAATGAATATACACACTTGCCTTTTGTCTTGGTATGTATGACAAGTCTTGTATACTTTTCTTTAAGAGGGAGAAAAGTCCAGAACTCTCTAATTTATGAAAATTTTATATGTTTGAAAAGCATTTAAGTGTATGCTTTGGCAGCATGTACACTAATACTGTCCCTATTAAATAAATTCAGAGGTGATCATCCCCCCCTAAAAAAGGATTTCTATCCTTACAAAAATAATTCAATTGTAGCAGTTCTTTAGCATATTTGTCTAATGTATTCAGGACATAGTTGAGGTAAAAAAATTTTAAGCCACTTCAATGATTAAAAAAAAATTTTTTTTTAATGTAGAAAACTGTTTTCCCAGTCCCTACTGGTATTTCTGAATGTAGGTTCTTTAATAGTGAAATGTATCTCATATACAGAAGAGTATATGAAATGTAGGAGTATGGTTAAAAGCACACACTCTGACCCACTTACTCTATTTAAGAAAAAAGGGGGAAGGGACTTCCCTGGTGGTGCAGTGGTTAAGAATCCGCCTGCCAATGCAGGAGACATGGGTTCGAGCCCTGGTTCAGGAAGATACCACATGCCGCAGGGCAACTAAGCCCGTGGGCCACAACTACTGAGCCTGCACTCTAGAGCCTGTGGGCCACAACTACTGAAGCCCTTGTGCCCTAGAGCCTGCGTGCTGCAACTACTGAAGCCTGCGTGTCGCAACTACTGAAGCCTAGGGCCCGTGCTCCACAACAAGAGAAGCCAGTGCAATAAGTCCGTGCACTGCAACGAAGCCCCCACTAGCTTCAACTAGAGAAAGCCCGCACGCAGCAACGAAGACCCAATGCAGTCAAAAAAAAGAAAAACAAAAAACGCCAAGGGAAAGTCACCGGTTGCTTAGAGAATTTTTCTGTCTCCCTCTAGGATTGCAATTTGTACTTTCTTTCAAAGAGTAAACACTATTCTGAGTTCGGTGATAAACTTTCCCAAGGTTTTCTAATTATTTTCTCTTTTTACTTTCCCAAGTTTTTCTTTATAGTGTTTCCCTTTTTGATTGTATTGCTAAATATTATGTTGATTGAGTCTAAATGTTAAACTCTATAAATGGACTGGCACTGTGTTCTTTTGAGACTTAAGTTTTTTGCTTAAAGTTAGGTTGAGATTGGTACATGCTGATTGTGTAAAGTGTTTGTACCACTGAATAGTATGTTGTTGATGTGTGCCTCAGAGACACACGTGTGTATCAGTTTATACTCACACCAGCAGTGTATAGGAGTATCCATTAACTCACATCTTCTTGAACATTTGATATAGTCAGACTTTTAAGTTTTTGTCAGTCTCGTGGGCATTAAATTGTTTCTCAAAGTAATATGTATTATGTAATAATGTATGTATTTTCCTGATTACTAATGATAATGACCATCCTTTTCTATTTATTTTGGTTTCTGTAGTTTTTCCTGTTTTGAAAATGATTGTCTTAATTTTTTCTGTTGCTTTGTAGGAATTCTGCACACCTTCATTCCCACTCTCCCACCCACCCAGCCTATTGTTATAAAATGTTTCAAGTATTAGAAAAGGAAAGAAAACTATAATGATCACCTCTATTTTCATCACCTAGGTTCAACTGTTAACGTTTTGTCCTCTTTGCTTTGTTGTAATATGTGTGTGTGTATATCTTTCCATATGTGTGTATTTATTATTCATTCATTCATTTATTTTCTGAACTGTTTGAAAAAAATTCAGATGTCATGGTACTCCACCCATAGGAATTTTTAAAAAATGTATTCTGGATATTAACTTTTTGTTGTTTATGTGTATCCCAGATACTTTCTAATTTGTGTTTGGTCTTTTCATTTTCTTTACAGTGTCTGTTGATAAGCAGAAGTTCCTAATTTGAATAGAAATTTATCAATCCATTCCTTTATTATTTGTGTTTTTTATATCTCAAGAAAAGCTTCTCTCCTCCAACTTCATTAAGATGGTCTATTACATATTTCTTCTAAAAGTTTTATTTTTCCTTTTTCCCTTTAGAAGTTTAATCTATTTGTAATTGTTTTGTGTGTGTGGTGCTATGTGTGGATCCAGTTTTATTTTTTAAAATAAACATAATCTGTTATCCTAGCATCACTTAATTAAAAGTCCATCTTCCCCCCACGGCTCTGCAGTGTACCTCTGTCATGTCAATGTGCATGTCTCTTGTCTTTATTTAGTTCTGTTGGCCTGTTATCTGTGCCATGCTGTCTAAATTAATAGTATTTATTTTTAATAATTTAAAAATATAGAGGGGCATTTTTTCTTACCATTTTAATCTTTTTCATGAGTTTCTTAGCTTTTTTTGGTTCCTTTTTACTTAAAAAGTTGATTCTAAAAGTTATATGCAAGTTCACCTGTTGGGATGTTGATTGAGAGTATATATCTATGAATAAATTTGAGGAGAATTGGTTGATATTAGTGAAAATGGAAGGCATACTCAGTGAGAAAACTAAAAAGAGAATGACACATTTGGTTTAGAAAACACTGGAATAAGATGATTGAAGTTCCTTTGAATTCCTGATGACATTCAGCTAATGTATTTAATTCATTGCTTAAGTTAACTCTCTCATGTACAGCTCCCGTTCTTTACAGGTAGCATTTATGAAACATATTATGTACTGGCTGGACACAGGAAAGGCGAAAATGATTAAGACACTGCCCTATCTTCATTTATTCGGAAAGAAAATTTTTTTTTATCCCTGGTTCAGTATGCCATTTATTGTTGTTTTGTAACTACATTTGCTTTTTTTTTTTCCTTTTTCTTTCTTGTGTAGTTACTAAGACATTTAAGGCTATTAACTTTCAACCTAGTGTTAGCTGTATCCCATTGTTTTGACATGTAGTGTTTCCATTATTGTTATTTTATAGATAATCCCTAGTTTAAAATTTTATCTTGGTCCAGGGTTGTTTATGAGATGGTTTAAACTTTTTCAGGTGGGTGGGATTTTATTGCCTCTTTTTTCTTTTGTTGCAATAACAAAGTTGCATTACTGTATAGATCAAGAATGTGGTCTGTTCTATTTCTCTTGTATTTTTTAAAATTGTGGTAAAATATATATTTAATACAAAATTTACCATCTTAACCTTTAAGTATATAGATAAGTACATTCACATTGTTGTGCTATCTCTGTTGTTCTTAAATATACTGAGATGTTTTTTTGCCTAACTTAATTGACTTCTTTTTTCACTTTCAAAACTTAGTAATGTACCTTTTTGGACATGGGCCGTTGATTCTGGTTTGTACTCCCTTTTCTCCTCCCTTTAATCTGTGCATTGAGAGAAAAGCGGAATGGAAATTTTACTTTTTTGTTTTAATTGATATGTAGACTTCTTAGAAGACAATTTTAGTTTTAAATTATACATATTGTTTTTGTTCATTGTGCATAGATAACTAGCTTTGCCATGGGAAATTCAGACGTGTTTTAAGGGTTTTCCAGTCAAATACCTTGGGACACACTGGGTTAAACAAGGTTGAATAGTTTCGTTTTGTTTGTAGTTAGTACTTTTCAGAGCTTTTATTTATTTATTTACTTTTTTCAGAGCTTTTAATTATGAATCTCCATGGGCGCATATCGAATGCGATGTTTTCAAAGTTATTTGCCCACAGACCTACCTTATCCCGTGGCATGCTGTGAGATCCACTTAGGGAGAAGAAGATGGTCTTACACTGGGGCTGTCATGAGTTTGTTTAAATAGTTTTCAGTAGGTTTTCTCTTTTTCAAAAGGTTACCTAAGAGATTATGACCTTGTTTTCCAACCAGGTCAACCTGTTATGATTTCTATAATTTTAACAATGGTAATAGAGATGTGAGTCAAATGCCTTTGATCTTGTTACGGATGTAAACGCTCAGGTGGAAAGAGGGGAAGTATTTAGAGTGAGACTTAAGGTGGAACACACACACACACCAAAAAAGGAAGATCTGGTATAACTGTTTTAAAAAGAGTGTGGCAGTATAGAAGAAAAGGTACCCATGATGACACTGAGTCATCGTTTCAGAGTTGGGGCTGGCATTTTGGAGACCTTGAGCTGGGAGTCAGAGGATGTGGATTTCAGTCCCAGGTGTGCCACTCTTGAGTAGTTTGATACTGGCCAAGCCCTGGGGCCCCAGCTGATGTTTTGTATAAGGAAAGGTACCTGTGTTGGTTGATCTTCCACATGCTTTTGACTTGGGCCCTCTTTGACAGCTTTCCATTCCATTGCTTTGACCTATTGTAGACAATGGCAAAGAGCAGTTCTCCCCTTGGTATCATTGCTGTATTGATCTCAGGAATATTTGGCATTGAACTTAGATGGCATAGGTTCTGTATGTGCATGGAATAGGGAGGCTGAGAAAGCTGGCTTTTCTTGAAGGTAGTTATTTTTATCTGGATAGGTAGCAACCTACTGTACAGTGCGCACAGAAGCTGGAAATAGTACCTAGAGTGTTTCCACGTGTTTAGAGGAGATTAATTTATGCATTTGTATCTAATCAACCACCTCTTTTTTTTATAACTTGCATAATAGTCTGTATATAATTACGGGTGCTGAACTGACACCTGGCATATGTTAAAATGTGAGGTTCAAAACATAAATGGTTGGCTTTATTATTCATTTCTGAACAATAGCTTATTAGATAATTTTGATGTAACAAAATTCTTTTAAGAGGAAATTGAACTTTCAGTTTTAGTGCTTTTTAAAAAAGAAAACTATTGGTAAATTGCTTGTATTTAATTAGGAAAAGATGGGGCTTGAATTAGAATGTATAGAGGTGTTAGCCATTATATGTATTATCTTTGAAGTGTTTTTAGACACTAGTTAACGAAAATGAGAGAGAAGTTAAAATTCTTGATACTGGGTAAAAGTGAAAATGTACAGCTGTATTTTCTGTTTTTGTAACTGTCACAGTTTAAGTTTAATCTTCCTAATAAAGAATGTGTGTGCCGTCAACATTGGGTTCTCTGCAGGTACGCACAGTTCTCCTCGCCTTTATGTAGTGAAAGTGAGCAACATGTATGTGGAATAGGAATGATGCAGGGTTTCTTGTGTTTTTCCTTTTCATATCACTATTCATAATATTTGGAATGCTGTTATTAGTAGGATGCAGTACTAAGTATGGAGTTACCTAATGTGTCTTGAAGCAAACCTTTGAGAATGGCACAAAGAAGCGATCCTGCGTTTGCACTGAGTAGGGAGTAGACCAGCTTCCAGAGACTTGGTGGGCTAAGAGGCACAAAGTATGGTATGTTTACTGCTAGGGTGAGGTTTATACCTCCTCTTCTCCTGCGGCAGATCATCTTCAGGGGGAAGCTCCACGGGGTTCTACGATTTATATTGGTTCAGTTTCTCTGTAAATTTTCATGTTCCTTTAACTGTTTTATCCCATTACATGCTTTGTAAACTTAACAAATTCTACACCTCTTTTGTTTCTTTCTCATTTAATACCTGTCTTTATGTTTTTTCTGTTTATCTTTTTGTTTAATGGTATTGTGGTTAGAGGGAGTGGTATATGTATGATTTTAAATCTTTGGTATTTGTGGATACTTCTCTCATGGCTCAGTATGTATATGTACTTAGGGGGAAAGAAAGGTGAATTCTGCCATTGTTGGGTGATGTGCTTTTTTTCTTATAGTAGCTCAAGCTTGTTAATCTGATAGATAGATATAGATATAAATCTATGTTGATGCTGATTGTTTTTTGTCTGTTTTATCAGAGATAGGGATTTAAATTGTTTTTCAGCTTTATTGAGGTATGATTGACATAAAATTGTAAGATATTTAAAGTGTACAAAGTGATGATTTGATATATGCATACATTGTGAAAGGATTCCCCCACTGAGCTAACACATCAGTTGTCTCATGTTTTATCCCGTTAACCTTTTTGGGGAGTTGGGGTGAGAACATTTAAATTCTTCTCTTTTAGCAAATTTCAATTATACTATATGGTGTTATCAACTAGAGTCACATTGTTTTACATTACATCCCCAGACTTTATTCATCTTACAGGTGAAAATTTGTACCTTTTTACCAACCTGTCCCTATTTTCCTCACTTTTACCTTTGTTTTTTTTTTTTGGTTTGTTTTTTTAAGAATGTCCCTTTTCTTTCTTTCTTAAATTTACTTTTTAATATTTATTTATTTATTTTTACTTTTGGCTGCATTGGGTCTTTGTTGCTGCGCATGGACTTTCTCTAGTTGTGGCCAGCGGGGGCTACCCTTTGTTGTGGTGCTAGGGCTTCTCATCGCGGTGTTAGGGCTTCTCATCGCGGTGGCTCCTCCTGTTGTGGAGCACAGGCTCTAGGCGCGTTGGCTTCAGTAGTTGTGTCTCATGGGCCCTAGAGTGCAGGTTCAGTAGTTGTGGCACATAGTTGCTCCGTGGCATGTGGGATCTTCCGAGACCAGGGCTTGAACCCGTGTCCCCTGCATTGGCAGGTGGATTCTTAACCACTGCGCCACCAGGGAAGTCCCTTACCCTCTTACCGCTGCGGCCTCTCCCGTTGCGGAGCACAGGCTCCGGACGCACAGGCTCAGTGGCCGTGGCCCACAGCCCCAGCCGCTCCGCGGCACGTGGGATCCTCCCGGACCAGGGCACGAACCCGCGTCTCCTGCATCGGCAGGCGGACTCTCAACCACTGCACCACCAGGGAAGCCCTTTACCTTTGTTTTTGAAAGGTGTTATTGTTGGATATAGATTTATAGGTTGACAGTTATCTTTTTTCTTTTTCTTTTGGTACTTTAAAGATTGTTCCACTGTCTTCTGGTTTTCATTGCTTCTGATGAGAAGTCTCCTGTCATCCTTATTTTTGTTAGGTTATGTGTTAGATAATCTCTACATAATGTGTCTTTTTACTCTAGCTGCTTTTACACGTTTCTCTTTATTACTGGTTTTTAGCAGTTTGATGATTATGTACCTTGGTGTGACTTTTCTTTTTTCTACTTGAGGTTCATTGAGTTTCTTAGAGTGTGAATTATTAATTTTCATAAATTTGAAAAAATTTCAGCCAGTAGTTCTTCAAACAAATATTTTTTCTGCCTCCCTCTGCCCCCTTTTGGGATTCTCATTGCACATACATTAGGTTGTTTGAAGTTGTCCCACAGTTCACTGATGTTCCAATGCTTTTTTCTTTTTTACCCAGTCTTATTTCTTTCTGTGTTTATTTTGGATAGTTGTTTCTTTTTTTTCTTTTTCTTTCTTCTTCTTCTTCTTTTTTTTTTTTTTTTTTTGTTAAGTGTTGTGTCTTCACTAATCTTCACTAATCATTGAGTCTGCAGAGCCTAATATGTTAATCCATTTCAGTGTATTTTTCATATAAGACATTATAATCTCTAGCCCTTTGATTTGGGTCATTTTTTAATTTTCTATTTCTTTCCTTATGCTTCTTTCTTTCTTCTTGAGTGTATGGACTGTATTTATAGTAGCCATTTAAATACTTTTTTCTTATTCTGTCACCTGTGTCATTTCCCTTAATTAAATTTTCTTTTTATGAGTCATATTTTCCTGCTTTTTAGTGTGTGTGAATTTAATTGGATGTCAGACGTCGTGATTTTTATGTTGGGCACTTTTGTTTCTTTATAGCCTTTTAAGTACTTTTGTGCTTTTTCTTGGACTCATTTAAGTTACCTGGAAACAGCTTGATCCTTTTTGAGACTTTTAAGCATCGTTAGAACAATCCAGAACAGCCTTTAGTCTAAGGGTTAATTTGGTCACACCACTGGTGCAATCTCTTTCTTCGGGCTTTCCTTGATGCCCTGTATTCAGGTGTTCTTTAGCTTATTGGTACACTAATTATTTCCAGCCCTGAGTAATTTCTAAAGATTGTTCTGCATACTCCTTATGATTTTAAAATTATCTTCCAGTTTTTATGTTATGCTGTAAGCTATAATTGTGTATTTTCCAGATTATTTCAGCCTTTTTATTGAAATATGTGGAGAATTATGTTATGCTAGGTTTAGTGATTAACCAAATGTAATCGTTTTATAATAGCCTGAAAAAATGACCACACCTCCTAAAACACCTAACACATCCAGGGGCACTCTTGGTATCAGGGCTTTATTTATAAAGCAGTGATTATGAAGATGTGTATATATTTCTCATCCTAAATGATACCTATTTAATTTTCTCATTGTTTTCTACTCCTTCTCTCTCTCTAGGAAGAACGTGTTGTGAATCACATGGCAGCAAAGATTATTGAAAATGTCTGCACTACCTTTTCTGCTCAGGCCCAGGGCTTTATTACAGGAGAAACTGGGCCTGTTTTATGGTACCTATTCAAACATTCTACCGTTGATTCTCTTAGGATAACTGCAATATCGGTAAGATGGAGCATCTTTTGGGGATATATTTGCATGTATTTAAATACCAAGCTTGAAGAACTGTGCTAGATACAGAGTAAATTTCATTGGATAGGTAGAAATCTCAGAGTAGCAGTTGGTGGGAACAGTAATTTGATTTTCTCCTGAAGCAGGAGGACTGTCAGGAGATTCCAATAGGATCTTGTATGACCATGAATTACAGTTTCAAAAACTATTTGGAGGTGATAGTGGAAAACCATGACCGTGGTTAGGGTGCAGGATTTGGTTTGGTATATTTCTAGTGTCCCTTGACTTTTCCTGTTAGCTCCCTCTTTCAGACTTTACGTTAAATGGGTTTATCATGTGGTTCAAGTGAATTCATATTAATGTTCAAGCATCTGTGATTTTGCAGTTTCTGTATTTTGATTGGTTGTCTACTGCTTTGCTTCCATGGTTATAATGACTTGATGTAAAGGATAATTATGTATGAAGATGTGTTAACCTGGTTGTATCAATTTAATAGTCGGTTGAACAGATACAGGCCTTTCTCATGTGATTTATTTATATACTCTTTTTGATCACCAGTGTTATCTGGACTCTCAACGTTATCTGGTACCCTCCCTGTATTTCTCTAGTCTCCTCCTTCTTGTGCTTCTCACTGTGCCAATTTCAGACCTTATCCTCTTTCCTTAACCCTCCAATCCCATGGTTTCCCTCCTGCATCCTCAGTAAATGGCTTCCCCCTCAGTAAATACTTCCCAGAGAAAAATGGAGACATCCAGCGGGAATTATCCCAGTGTCTGTCTTACACATCTTTGGACCTATTTGCATCCACAACTATCCTGCCTCCGTTCTTTCTCTCCTGTTACAGTTGATGAACTGTCCCTTCTCCTGTCAGAGACAAACGTGTCCATGATTCTTCCATCTCTTCTTTTTTTGAGAGTCTCAACTCAAATGGTTATTTTTGCTCTTTCCTAAATCCTTACCTTCTCCTTGTGTACTAGATCTTTCTAATCAGTGTTCAGGTATTCTTTACCACATTAAAAATAAAAAGACACACATAAAAACATATCCAGAGTTTCTTAGGAGGTACCTCCATCCCTCCTCCCCCCGTTCCCCCCACCCCACCCCAGCCGTACTTCTTTAAAGGGTTATTGCCACAAGCTTGCTCCTTTCTGGCCTGTTTTCTCTTCAACCCTATCTGGTGTCTGTCCTAAAAACACCAGTGAACTTTCTCAAGGCATCTTTGAGTCACATCTTAAGGCATTCGTTTTAATCCTGGGCCTTTAAAAAAAAAACCTGGCTTTAATTGGGTTTATATTATCATTTTCATTTTTATGCTCAGCATGATTTCTTTTCTTGGCAGAGATTTTTTTCCAGTTGTTCCCACCCAAGTCTCACACCTTCTAGCTCTTTCTTCGTTTGACACATTAAGCCTCACTCTTTGATCTTGGGCTTTTTATATTTTGTTCTTAGTGTTCATCTAATTTATTAATTTTTGACTGTAATTTTTCCGATTTCCTCCAAAACGTCTCTTCTTTTCTGCTCCAGGATCATGTTCAGTATCATACGTTATATATTGTTTTCATATTTCTTTAGTCTCCTTCAGTTTGAAACAGTTCCCCAGTATTTCTGGGAACGTCATTTACAGGTTTAAAGGACACAGGGCTTGTCTTTTGTAGGGCAAGGCTCAACTTGGGTCTATATAGTGTTTTCCCGTTAAACCTCCTTAACATCATTGAGGACCCTTACCTGTAGCATATGCCTCTGTGATGGTTGCCATATGATGACCATCTGTTTCATTCCTTTTATATCAGAGATTGGCAAATACTTTCTATAAAGGGCCAGATGATATGTATCTTGGGCTTTGATGGCCACATATGGTCTGTGTTCCATATTCTCTGTTTGTTTTCTTTAACACTTTAAAAATGTAAAAACCATGTACATTGTTCTCATGAGCTGTACAAAAACAGGCCTTTGGTATTGGTTGGAATTCTATTTTAAAGAAGCTCTTTCCCTTCTCCCACACGTATGTGTGTATTTATATCCTTATGATCATGGATACCTTTTTTTTTTTTTTTTTTTTTGTGGTATGCGGGCCTCTCACTGCTGTGGCCTCTCCCATTGCGGAGCACAGGCTCCGGACACGCAGGCTCAGCAGCCATGGCTCACGGGCCCAGCCGCTCCGTGGCATGTGGGATCTTCCCAGACTGGGGCATGAACCCGTGTCCCCTGCATCAGCAGGCAGACTCCCAACCACTGCACCACCAGGGAAGCCCCATGGATACTTATTTTATTCAATGAATTGTAATGTGATACTACTATTACCACTATTATTATTTATTGTTTGGATGCTCAGATCATCCTAGAAGCCTTACAAGCTGGCTTTTGTGTCCCATTGACCTATTTCTTTTTTTTTTTAAATAAATTTATTTATTTAATTTATTTTTGCTGCATTGGGTCTTCGTTGCTGCGCGCGGGGTTTCTCTAGTTGCAGCCAGCAGGGGCTACTTACTCTTCATTGTGGTGCTCAGGCTTCTTATTGGGGTGGCTTCTCTTGTTGTGGAGCATGGGCTCTGGGCACACAGGCTTCAGTAGTTGTGGCGTACAGGCTCAGCAGTTGTGGCACACGGGCTTAGTTGCTCTGCGGCATGTGAGATCTTCCTGGACCAGGGCTCGAACCCGTGTTCTCTTCATTGGCAGGTGGATTTTTAACCACTGTGCCACCAGGGAAGCCCCCATTGACCTATTTCTATCATCGATCACTTCCTTACTTTCTGACACCATGCAGTTTCTGGGCTACTTTTGTACTTGCTCTGCCAGCCCTGGAACCAATCATTTCTCCAAGGGACCTTTGGTATTTAGAAACCACGATCTGAGTGCTGTGCTTATTGCTATGGGGTGTTATTGTTTTCAGGCCTTCTTAGTATTCAGAGCTAGAAAAAAGTATAGGTACTCATAGTACGCACGCATATAGAATTGTTCTTATATCTATCATTGTGGGTATTTGGAACAAAACTCATGCATTCATATTGATACTTCCAATTTGAATCCCATACGTAGGATTCTTTTTAGCCTTCCCATTTTCTGTGTTTGTAAATATAATCTCATGCAGAAACCTGTTTTCAGTTATTCTCAGTATATTTACTGATCTGTTCAATCAGTTAATTTATTCATTCAGCGTAACAGACTCCATCCACTCTGGCCGCTGCCTCTATGTCATTCTCTTTCTCCCGTGTCACTGCCGAGTGTGTCCTGAGCCACTTGTGCTCAGTGCTCCCATTCCCCTCTGACCTCTTTCCTCAGAATCTGATGTATTGCCCTTGGGAGGGGAAGGTAAGGGAAGATAGACTAAGGAAAACAAAGGGTTAGGTATCATTTTTGATGCTTTATCTTCCCTAATTCCTTCCCCTTCGCTGTTTACATCCAGCCAGTCGACCTGTCCTCTGATTCTAATTCATAGATACTGCTCAGATCTGTCTGCCTCTCTCTGCAGCTCTGCTGCTGTCTCCATAATCCAGGCCACCACCATCTCTCACCGAGACCAGTGGAGTGGCCTTAACTGGTCTCCCACGGCCAGTTTGCTGCTCCACTAGTTCCATTTTGCATACAGGGTGAACTTCATAAAATCACATCTCCTCTTCTTACTGCTCTGCTAAAACTTTTCAGCATCTTAAAATTTTTTTTTAAAGGACGATAATACTAGATAAATACTACAGAGTACTAGGTAGAAGTTAAGAATTGGCAAGTGCTTTGAGTTTCAGGATAAAATTTAATGTTTAAAGCAATTAGCACATTTTGTGGGGTAAATCAGTTATGCTAGCTTATTTTACTATAATCCCTTATAGACTGTAAACTCCTGGAAAGCCAGGGCTGTGTTTTGTTCATCTTTCTATCAGTTTGAAGCCAGGTCTTTGGTTGCATGTTTGGACTTTTCCTGCAAAGGTTGATACGGAGCCTCTTGTCTCACGTCATGAGTGGAGGGCAGGAGGTTGATAACATTAAACGTTCTTCTTTACTTGGGCTACAAGGGGAAATAGGCCACAAAGGTCCTGCTAATAATAGAATGGGGAATACAGTATGAGATCATTGTTTGGGGATCCTAAAACAAAGTTATTCTAACATCATAATCTTAAGAAAATTTCACCTGCCTTAAGAAGATTCATTAAAGGTTGAGGATATAGAAACTGAACATACACATCCTGAAGACACTTTACACAGATTCCTAGAGGGATGACAGTTGAATTTTCCCCAGCACGCCTTACAGAGCTGAACTTCTTTTTTGGTTTCTTTTCCGATAACAACCTCTCAGGAATGTGCTCTGGAGGTTAATGTACCCATTTAGTGATAAAGACCAGAATTCTTCACGTGACTTTCAGGATGTTGGGTGATTTTTGCCTCTGCCTGCCTCTTTTGTCACATCTCCTAACACTCATTCCCTCACTCACTGTGCTTCAATGACACACATGTTCTGATATTTTCAAGAATTTCCAAGCACTCTTCGGCCTCAAGACTTTTCCCCTTTCTATTCCCTGTGCCCAGGATGCCTTCCTCCGGCTTTTCACATGGCCGATTCTTCATCTTTTAGTTCTCAGCTTAAATGTTACCTCTTTCATCAGGATGTTTCTTGCCCCTCGTGTCTCTTTGTATTTTCTGTCATAGCAGTCAACACAGCTGTATTTATGCAACCTATGTATGCACGTCATCATACATCCTGTTAGGAGGTCAGTTCTAGGAAGGTAGGGACCCTGTTGCCGTTGTTCCCTCCCGAGCACGTGTGGTAGGTGCCCGGTGGATATCCGTTGACTTGATGGCTGCAAGAGCAAGGCTGGAGGATGGTGTCATCAGTGCTGAGTCACCAACTTGCTCCTTGTTCCGTGTGTTACCAGTCTGTGCCTACTGCCTGTGTCACTGATTTTCTGACCCATTTCTCCTAGTCATCTCTTGGCCCCATAGAGTCCCCCTGGACCAGTGTGATGTAGATGACCAGCATTAACATCACCTGGGAACTTGTTAGAAACACAGGTTTCTGGACCCTGACCCAGACCTGCTGACTCAGAATCTCTGCGGGGAGAGGCCCAGTAATCTGCATTCTAACAAGCCTCCAGGTGCTTCTAATACCTGCTGAAGTTCGAGAACCACTGCCCTAGACCTTGGAGCTCTTGAAAAACACTGGCCTGGCTTGGAGTGAAAGATGGCTAATGAATCCTTCCCGCTCAGGAGTGGTGGCATCCATTGCTTAGGGATTAGTTGTTGAAGGGAGCGGACCTGACTTGGGAAGTGTATTGAATGCATAAAAGGGTTCCTAGAATGATTAGGATACAGGGAATCTCTGTATGAGCCACAGTGGGAACGAGAGAAACCTTTAGAGTTAGACTGAGTAGAATGGCTCCTGTGAGGGAGGTTACTGGGCTAATTATAATTACTGAAGTGCTGAGAGGAAAGGTGACAAAGTGAAGAGTTTTTCGGGGCAGTGGTTCTCACTGGGGTTGGAGGGGAGCTTTTCAACAACACTGACTACTTCCTCCTCTCTCTCCACCCCCTGCCCCTGTTCTGATGTGTCTTAAGATCTCAGAGGTCAGATGAGAGTGTGTCTAGTTTGAAAAAGTTCCCAATGTAAGTTTCATATGACATGAAAAAATCATTCAAAAGACAGAAAAAAAATGGTTCTTAAACTTATTCCGTGGTGATTGTGTTCATGTTTCTAATAGATATGCCGCCTTCAGTTTTGAATTAATCTCTTTCTTAGACGTTGCTTTTAATAAATAGATGGTCACAGATTCTGGAGGTAACACAATGTCCTTTTGGAGGCAAATTTTGAAGTGAATTTTGAACTGGAAGTGTTCTTTCCAGTTTTAAAATGTAGTCTCAAGCTCTATTTTATTAAGTAAATATTTCAAAACCTAATCACTGAAGGTCTATCTTGAGATTTGATTTTTTTTTGATTTGGAGAATACAAGCCCTCATGTGCTCTTAAGCTTCTGTGAGCTTTCAGCTGTGTTTGATATCCAGAAGTGACGGGTTAAAAGTTATTTGCTGCGTGAGCTCTTCAAAATGGAAGGTAGGTTAGGCTTTTGAGCAGCTTTCTGTAGAGGAGAACTTCCAGTTGCCCTCATATTGCTTTGAACACACTTAGAAGCAGTCTGGACAAACCTTGTATCAAGAAACATCCCCATTATGATTGCGTAGGGATTTTATATCAATAGGAAGTCAGTTGTGCTGTGAAAGCCTCTCTAAGAATTGTTACAGTGCTAATGAGACTTACTGTTCATTGTCTCGAAGCCAGTTTAAGGGAGACCCCTAAATGTCCTTGAAAAATTCTAATCGTAGCGTGATCTTTAGGAGCTCTATTTAGACTGCTCTTATTGTTTTTAATCCAGGGATTGAATAATCTTTGAAATAATCTTGACTGAAATAATGAAATAAATCTGTTTTCTTAATTGAAATATAATTGATATACAATATTATATTAGTTTTAGGTGTACAGCATAGTGATTCGGTATTTTTACAGATTATACTCCATTAAATGCTATTACAAGATAATGCTATTATTTCCTGTGCTATATTCTGTATCCTTATTGCTTATCTGTTTTATACATAAGTTTGTATCTCTTAATCCCATACCCATGACTTGCCCCTTCCCCTTTTTCTCTCCCGTCTGGTAACCACTAGTTTGTTTTCAGTATCTGTGAGTCTGTTTCTGTTTTCCTATACACATTGGTTTGTATTACTTTTAAAAATTCCACATGTAAGTCATATCATTACAGTATTTGTCTTTGTCTGATTTATTTCACTAAGCATAATATTCTCTAGGTCCATCCACATTGCTGCAAATGGCAGTTTCCTTCTTTTTATGGCTGAGTAGTTTTCCATTGTGTATATATGTACTACATACTCTTTATCCACTCATCTGTTGTTTAGGTTTCTTTCGTATCTTGGGTATTGTAAATAGTGCTGCTGTGAACATTGGGGTGCATCTGTGTTTTCGAATTAGTGTTCTCATTTTTTTCTAGATATATACCCAGGAGTGGAGTTCCTGAGTCATGTGGTAGTCCTATTTTTAGAGTTTTGAGGAACATCCATAGCAGATGCACCAATTTGCATTTCCACCAATAATGTACAAGGGTTCCCTTTTCTCCGCATCTTCTCCAACATTTGTTATTTGTAGACCTTTTTTTAAAATTATTTCTTTGGCTGCGTTGGGTCTTCGTTGCTGTGCACAGGCTTTCTCTAGTTGTGGCGAGTGGGGCCTACTCTTTGTTGAGGTGTGCGGACTTCTCATCGCGGTGGCTTCTCTTGTTGCGGAGCATGGGCTCTAGGGTGCGCGGGCCTCAGTATTTGTGGTACGCAGGCTCAGTAGCTGTGGCCTGAGGGCTCTAGAGCGCAGGCTCAGCAGTTGTGGCACATGGGCTTAGTTGCTCCATGGCATGTGGGATCTTCCTGGACCAGGGCTCGAACCCGTGTCCCCTGCATTGGCAGGCAGATTCTTAATCACTGTGCCACCAGGGAAGTCCCTGTAGACCTTTTGATGATAGATATTCTGACAGGTGTGAGGCCACCGTTAGCCTGATACCAAAATCAGACAAAGACACTACAAAAAATAACAGGCCAATATCTTTGATGAACATAGGTGCAGAAATTCTCGACAAAATATTCGCAGAACAAATCCAACAGTATGAAAAAAGGATCATACACCATAATCAAGTTGTATTTATTCTAGGGATGCAAGGATGGTTCAACGTTTGCAAATCAATCAGTAAGGTGCACCACATTAACAAAAGGAAGAATAAAAATCCCACGATAATCTCAGTAGATGCAGAAAAAGCATTTGACAAAATTCAACATCCCTTCATGCTAAAAACTTTCATTAAAGTGGGTATAGAGGGAACATATCTCAACATTATAAAGGCCATTTATGACAAATCCACACTACCATTATACTCAGTGGTGAAAAGCTGAAAGCTTTTCCTCTAAATTCAGAAATAAGACAAGGATGTTCACTCCCACCACCTCTATTTAACACTGTATTGGAGGTCCTAGCCATAGCAATCAGGCAAGAAAAATAAATAAAAGGCATCATCTAAATTGGAAGGGAAGAAGTAAATTGTCACTATTTGCAGATGACATGATACTTTATATAGAAAAACCTAAAGTCTTCACCAAAAAACTATTAGAAGTAATAAGTGAACTCAGTAAAGATTCAGGATACAAGATTAATATACAGAAATTTGTTGCTTCTGTATACACTAATAATGAACTATCAGAAAGAGAAATTTAAAAAAATATCACATCAAGGGACTTCCTTGGTGGTCTAGTGGTTGAGACTCCAAGCTTCCACTGCAGCAGATGCAGGTTTGATCCCTGGTTGGGGAACTAAGATCCTGCATGTCATGTGGCCAAAAATTTAAAATTAAAAAATAAAGTAAAATCACATCAAAAATACTAAAATACCTAGGAATAAACTTAACCACGGAGGTGAAAGACCTATACTCTGAAAACTATAAACACTGTTGAAGGAAATTGAAGATGATTCAAAGAAATGGAAAGGTATCCCATGCTCTTGGATTGGAAGAATTAATATCAAAATGACCATACTGTCTAAAGCAATCTATTAGATTTAATGCAATTCCTATCAAAATACAACATTTTTCACAGAATTAGAACAAATAATCCTAAAATTCTTGTGGAACCACAAAAGATCCCTAATTGCCGAAGCAATCTTGAGAAAAAGGAATGAAGCTGGTGGCACCACACTCCCAGGCTTCAGACTATACTACAGAGCTACAGTAATCAAAAAGTATGGTGGGCTTCCCTGGTGGCGCAGTGGTTGAGAGTCTGCCTGCTGATGCAGGGGACACGGGTTTGTGCCCCGGTCCGAGAAGATCCCACATGCTGCGGAGCAGCTGGGCCTGTGAGCCATGGCTGCTGAGCCTGCGCATCCAGAACCTGTGCTCCGCAACGGGAGAGGCCACAACAGTGAGAGGCCTGCGTGCCGCAAAAACAAAGCAAAACAAAACAAAAAAAACAGTATGGTACTGGCACAGAAACAGACACATAGATCAATGGAACAGAATAGAGAGCCTGGAAATAAACCTATGCACCTATGGTCAATCAGTCTTCAATAAAGGAGGTAAGAATATACAATGGGGAAAAGACAGTCTCTTCAATAGATGGGTCATCATTTTCCCTTCTTTACTACTCTCTCTGTCCTTCACCTGAGAGATACATCAGACAAATTTCCCTTCTGAGAACCTGCTCTGCTCTTTGTGTCTCCATGTGAATACTTGTCCTCTTCTCTCTGGCTAGAATTTTCTTTACTTACTTTTTCACCTTACTTTCCCACTCACCTTCGAAAACCGACTCAATTATCATTTTCCTTATGTAGCTTTTGTTCACTTGCTTTTCCTGCCTTTCCAAGCATAATTGAGCCCATTTCTGTTACAACACATTAAATTCTATTAGTTTATTAATTTTAAGTTTCACCTTTGATAGTCTATGAGCAGTTGAGGAGTAGCTCAGGGGTCTGATTACCTTGGTTTGAATTCTAGCTTTGCCATGTACTAGCTATACGCCTTTGAGCAAGTTACTTAAATATTCTGTGCCTTAGTTTTATCACCTATAAAATGGGGTTAATAATAATACCTTTCATGTATGTTATTTGGAAGGATTAAATGAGGTAGTCTTCAGATATTCTCAGATCATGTTTTTTACATACTGAACAATAAACAAATACTTACTTTTATGACTATTTTTCAACCCTTAGCTTAGTGTCTGCGGCTTATCTTAATGTTTTTTATTAAAGTTTTTCTGTGTAGACTCATGAATTATTTTCTCATTTTAGTTAACTCATAATGCATATGATCATTGTAAGAGTTTCTAATGTTTTACAGCAACTTAAGTATTTATTGGTAGCTGGATTATTGTTTTAATTTTACCTGTGTTGAAATTGCCCAAATTTCTTATGCCAAGGTAAGTAATGAAGGAGCAAGGTAAACACCTTCTACTCCTTTCCACAGAAGTATTTGTTCTCATTCGGGAGACTGGTTCATGGGCTTGGAGTAGTCTGATGGATCTGTTCTCCTGTCCCTGCAGGCCTTGTGTAGAGTCACTCGCCATTCTCCTACTGCCTTCCAGAATGTTATTGAGAACGTGGGACTGACCTCAGTAATAAACTCCCTGGCCTCTGCCATCTGCAGAGTCCAGCAGTACATGTTGACCTTATTCAGTGCTATGCTGTCCTGTGGGATTCATCTTCAGAGGCTAATCCAAGAAAAGGTTTGACCTATTACTCTATTTGAAAAATTGTTGTGTCCTCCTACAATTTTAGTGGCTCAGTAAGCAATGTATCTCTGTAGAATTTATTTTTCATCTCAAGGGGCCCTTTTGAACTTTGCCAAACCTCTGTACCACAGGGCATTCATCTGAAGTTGTTATAAAGTCTTTTAGTGATTAAAATAGAAATCTGCCTGCTTGTCCCATTTTAGTAATGAAAAGTTAGAAAATTTATGAGTCCTTCTTACATGCTAATATTTCTTATGCCTCCTTGTCCTCAGCCGTCATCTCTTTTCCCATATCCTTTGCCTGCCTTAAGGAGGGGTCCCTTTATATTCTCTGCTTGCCCTGATTCATTTTTATTCCTTTCCTTGTCCTAATACCCTGCCAGTACACATAACCTTCAGAGCTCCCTTTCTCTTGTTTCTAACTTAGTCTCCTTCCAATCGTTTGATATTCCTTTATTTTATGGAGTGTAGAGTTTATAAGTTTTCAGTTCGTATCAGAAAACTACATAGCTACAAAGAAGTCCCTGTAGTAGCTTTCCTCAAAGTGTCTTCTCTAGTGCCTGCTAAGGAGTGATCCCTGGACCAGAAACATTGCATCACCTGGGAGCGTGTTGGATACACAGACCCTCAGGCCCCACCCACACCTGCTGAATCAGAATTGACATTTTAATGAGGTCTCTTGAGGACTTGTTGGAACTTTATGGTTGGAGAAGCCCTGCCCTTGAACATTAGTGTTCAGTGAGGTGTTAACAGGTGAAAAAAGTGGACCATGGTTATATACACATTTGGAAAGCAATGAGTCAGACATATTTTCAGTTGTACAACCTTTTCCACTTTTTCGTGTGCTCCTGTATATTATGAGTCTTCATGAGGGTAGTGTAGTATGCAGTATTCTTTATACTTATTGGGCCAATTACCCTTTTTCTGAGGGGAGATAACTGTCAAATTGGAGTTTTGTACAACATGGTGAAGGTAACACTGCTAGGAAGTATGGAATGGGGCCACTTAAATATAGTGTTTGCCATGTTTCTCCTGCATGAAATGCAACACGTTAAATTTGGTTTTTTATAAAACTAAAAATTTCAGTAATTAATAATTGTCAGGCTTACATAATAAACTTGATCTTGAAAGTCAAAATAGAAAGCAATCCATTTTTTGCCTTTAATTAATCTGATTTAATTCTGTGAAGAAATTTGAGCCTCAGAGAAAGTATAGTCTGTGTCTGAATTTTTGCTATTAAATTTTCCAAGTCATTGTATTAGAAAAAGTACCACTTGAGTAGTTTTGCTATGTAAATTGTGGTAAGAGAGGCTGAGAGTTTTCTTTTTCTCGGATTTATTGAGTTTAAGATATTTCACAAAGGTAGTAAAATAATATGCACTAATTAATATGACTTTGTAATTGTTTTATAATGTTTAATGTCCCCTGTATCTTAAATAAATGATTGAGTAATTACATGTATTAAATGAGAAATAATCTTTTGATTTTAACTAATATTGGCACTTAAAAACTTTTTTAAAATTGTGGTTAAAAACATAAAATTTACTGTTAACCATTCTTTTTTTTTTTTTGGTGGTACGCGGGCCTCTCACCGCTGTGGCCTCTCCCGTTGCGGAGCACAGGCTCCGGACGCGCAGGCTCAGCGGCCATGGCTCACGGGCCCAGCCGCTCCGCGGCATGTGGTATCTTCCCGGACCAGGGCACAAACCCGTGTCCCCTGCATCGGCAGGCGGACTCTCAACTACTGCGCCACCAGAGAAGCCCTGTTAACCATTCTTAAGTGTACAGTTAGGAGTGTTAAGTAGATTCACATTGTTGTGAAACAGAGCTCCGGAACTCTGTCAACTTGTTTAACAGAAGCTCTATATCCATTGTATATTTTGGGTGTTATGTTTTAAGACTCTGGATTTTATTTAAATCTTCTGTTTTAGTAGGCCTCCTCTGACACCGAACTGGCAGAGGAAGGATGGTGATGCTTTGTTCCTTCCAGGTTGGGGTGAAAGTCCAGGTTCCCCTGTAGACTTCTCTTGACACCCGAGGGGTGTGGTAGAGCCCCTCCTTACTGCAGGGCAAGGGTGGAAATCCAGGCTTTCCACTGGGCTTCTTCCTATGCCCCCCTGGCTGGTAGGGGGAGGGCTCCTCATTATTCCTCCACTGACACTGGTTGGGTAGGGGTGGGCGCCCCATTCCTGGTGGAAGGTGGTAAAGTTGCAGGCTTCCCACTTGCCTCCTCTGATGCCATCCCAGCAGAAAGAAGGAGGGGAACGTGATTACTGCTATAAATGGGTGGAGGTCCAGGCGTCCCATCAGTATCTCTACTGATACCATGGTTGGGGCCAGGGGGCCTTGTTATTGCTGGGTTGGGATGAAAGTCCCAGCTCTCTCTTGGTCCTTTCTATTTCCCTGGCAGGGAAGAGTGTTGGGGTGCCTTGTTACAGTCACGTGAGGGTAGGAGGCTAGTCTCTCCTCTTGCCCCTTGCTGAAGGGGCCATCGTCTTTCCGTGGTGTTCGGCTAGAGTAGAGTAGCTGTTGTCTTAATGTTTTTGGTCTTTCCACGCTGCCCCTTTCCTGATCCTTTGGCTTGAGAGAGCTGATTTTTCCTGTGTATTTGTGTTTGTGTGCTGTTTGGCTCCTGGATTATCCAGCACCCAATCTGGGATGTATGAGGCAGAGAGAAAACCCAGCAAACTCAGTGATATGTTGATCCTCAGGTGCTGAGGCCTCTAACCATTCTGCATCTTTTCTGTCTTGTCCTATAATCTTTAAAATGTATCTGTGGCCACTCAGTAATATACAGTGAATTGTCATTTAAAAGGTAAGGTTCTATTTTTTTTAATTAAAACAATTTATTATTATAGCGAACATTTATTATAGGCCAGACACTTAGTGACTTATAACCCTGGGTTATTCTCAAATGAGACTTAGTGTGTTGAGTGATTTTGTCAAGTTCATGGAGTTTATAAATGCTAAAGCTGATGCTCAGGCCAGGCAATAAACAAGGAAACAGAATTATTTTGGATAGTGTTAGCGCTCTGAAGAGCGTTACACAGGATGATGTTGATAGAGTGTCTTGCAAGGGGAAGTGTGCAGGGAGCGGAGCCAGACACCGTTTGCTGGGAGGGAAGTCAGGGAGGGCCTCTCTGAGGAGGTGATGTTCCAGCTGAGCCCTCAGTGACAAGAAGGAGTGTGCTGTGTGAACCTCAGCAGGAAGAACTTTGTAGTTCAGCTTCCCTGAGGTGTGAGGGGTCATGGGGAGACCCGGGAGGAGAAGGAAGGCCAGCAGTGCTGAACGCAGTGAGCAGTGAGGAGGGGACATAGAAAGAGGCTGAGCAGTAGGAAGAAGACCCGGCTCATGTACGGCTGTGATACTGGCCTTAGGGGTTTCGACACAATGGCCATTGTTTTATTTTTACTTAAAGAAAAGTACAAATATTTGTATATAGGTGTGTGTTTTAGGGGCAGGTTTACCAATCTTAGTATTGCTAATTGTGTTTTTTTCAAGTGCTTGGTTGTTAATGGGCTAGAATGAGTGAAAGAGGAAGGGACCCAGGAACAAATACCAGGCTTATTGCTTCCTGCTGGACAGGGAGAAAGAACTGCACCTGTTTTTTTGGGGGGATTGATGCCTCTATATGGTGATATTTTTTTGTTGTTGAAATTCAGTCCCCAAAAGAGGCCCATGCCATTCCTTTTAAATAAGAGAAATTACTATTTACTGCAGAAAATGTAGTAGAACCTAAAGAAGAAAACAAAATCGACTGTAATTTCACTACCCAGAGCTAATTACCGTTGCCATGTGGGTTTATCTCTTTTGAGCCTTTGGTCCGTATGTCTATGAATTTTATGCATACATTTATACAATTATGATAAAAATGTGTCGATTTATCATTTTCATGAATATGTCATTAAATATACCATAGGAACATTTAAAAAATTACTATATAATTTTTCATTTTGTGCCACTATGGTAACTTAACCCGTCTCCCACTGTTGACCTGTTTGCCTCTGACTTTTTGGTTTGCACTCACCCTGATGCAGTAAGCATCCTGTTTACATACAACTTTTTTTTTTTTTTTTTTTTTTTTGTGGTACGCGGGCCTCTCACTGTTGTGGCCTCTCCCGTTGTGGAGCACAGGCTCCGGACGCGCAGGCTCAGCGGCCATGGCTCACGCGCCCAGCTACTCCGCGGCATGTGGTATCTTCCTGGACCGGGGCACGAACCCGTGTCCCAGGCATCGGCAGGCAGACTCTCAACCACTGCACCACCAGGGAAGCCCTACATACAACTTTGTCTGCTGCTAGTAGATTACCACAGGTGTTATGCACACTTAGAAGGCTGTGCATAAACAATGCTAAATTGTTCTCTAGAAAGGTAGATGATGAGAGTACAATTTACTTGTGATGTTGTGAAAGGTGTTCACAGCCATGGTGACAAGGGAACTCTTTTGAGTTACAAATCATGTGTTCTGCATATTCAAGTAAATAGGAAAATTGGGCAAAACAAAGTGACAAACTGTTTTTCTACCCTGTTTTCAAAAAAGAAAAAACAAATGAAACTCTTAAAAGGATACTTTATGTACCCGTGGTAGATGTTCCTTTGTAAGTAATTCTTGCATCATCACTAGATGTAGGGAATTGATAACCTTTTCACAATTCAGATACTTGAATGACTCTCAGCGAGAAGCTTCTGGAAGGCCTGACCACGCATAAGAGAAAACCTTGTAAGTTAGGTGTGAGTTTATTTACTAATCTTTGCCCTGTAAACTGATTTTTTAAAAAGAATTCCTGGTTTACTTTGTAGTTTTATTTTTCTCATTCTTCCAAGCTTATTAATGTGTCCTGCAAATATTCGATCTTGAAGATCTGGGGCTGGAGGAGTTTGGGAGTGCATAAAGGTGTTTCCTGCCGTTTTACTAGGAAGACAGGTATTGGATGCGGTCATTGCAATTTCCCTTAATTATAATATCTACAAACTTAAAAGTAGCTAATGCCATTTTAATTTATTTTTATCAGATTATGTTTATAACTTTTATGAATTTGAATTTAGTATTGAAAATCCAGAATATATGAGTTATAGAATACAGAAGACTAAAATAAACTGCTTAACCATCCCAAAATAATCTCTTTAAAAATTTTGATATATATCTTTCAAATTCATATTTATTGTGCGTATATGTGTACACATACACAGACCTTCACGAATTTCCTTCTCCCTGCTGCCACATACACATGCTACTAGAATCTTTTTACAGTAATTGGATCAGTTGTATACTGTTTGTTCATATTTTTCCTATTCAGTGATGTTGGGATTGTGTGTCTAACTCAGTATAAGTCTTCAATATTGTTTTTAAAGTGTTATGACGTTCCATCATGTGAAGTTATCCCAGTGCATTCCAGCAGTTCACTACTGCACATTTTAAAATTTCCTTTTTTTGTCAGGGAGAACATTCTTATGGCTAAATCTTTTCACATGGACATCTGTAATTATTCCTTTAGGATAAACTTTTAAGTAAAATTAAGCACTATCTTAGCTGCTCCTCCCAGAGTCTCTCATCAAGGATTTTATATTCAGTATCTTGGGTGTTCTGTTACAGAGACCACAGGTAGGGGTATGAACATGGAAGAGATCAGTTCCCATGAACTCTTCCTGAGGAATCTGTCAGAGGATGAGCTTTAGACAACCAAGAAATGTTTGAGTAAGTTAAGAAGACCAAGTAATGTGGGACTTCCCTGGTGGCACAGTGGTTAAGAGTCCACCTGCCAGTGCAGGGGACATGGGTTTGATCCCTGGTCTGGGAAGATCCCACGTGCCGCAGAGCGACTAAGCCCGTGTGCCACAACTACTGAGCCTGTGCTCTAGAGCCTGCGAGCCACAACTACTGACACCTGTGCACCTGGAGCCCGAGCTCTGCAACAAGAGAAGCCACCACAGTGAGAAGCCCACGCACCGCAACAAAGAGTAGCCCCTGATCGCTGCAACTAGAGAAAGCCGTGCAGCAACGAAAACCCAATACAACCAAAAATAAATAAATAAATAAATAATTAAAAATTAGAAACAAACAAAACAGGGCTTCCCTGGTGGCACAGTGGTTGAGCATCTGCCTGCCGATGCAGGGGACACGGGTTTGTGCCCCGGTACAGGAAGATCCCACATGCCGCGGAGCGGCTGGGCCCATGGGCCACGGCCGCTGGGCCTGCGCGTCTGGAGCCTGTGCCCCGCAACGGGAGAGGCCACAACAGTGAGAGGCCCGCGTACTGAAAACAAAACAAAACAAAACAAAAAAAACAACAACCCAGTGCCCGATTCTTGATGTTAGAAAATTGAAAATATATAAAACCCCGGGAACCCTACTCTGCTGTATTTCAATTAATTGAGCATAGTATACTCACATCAACTTTTTTACAAGTTACATAGATTCAAACATCTGCCTCATTTATTTTTTTTTTTGAGGTATGTGACCTTGAATGTACTTCGTAACTGCGTAATCAGTGATGCGTACACTGCACTTCATATGCTTTGGGGTCACTTAACAATTTAAACATTGCTCTTTAAAGTCATACCGTGTTTCACAGGTGGGTTTGTTCATGCTCGTTGGTAAGATGATTTCCTCCTGGGTGTTACTGACTACGGATACTGCCTTTCTAATTTTTGTCTTATTTGCTAGTTTTGACAGGAGCTGCTGTCCATTTTTATTTTAGCAGTCTAGTTTGACTAGTTGCTTCAGGTTTCATGTTTTGACCAAGTAGCACAACAGTGATTAATAATAAGCCGGAAGGTGCAGACCGCTTACGTTGTTTGGAAGTACTATGGAAGATCACTATGAAATTTCAGGCATAGAAAACTTTGAAAAATTTGAAAGCTCATTCAGCTCAGGTTTTTTTTTTTCTCACAAAGTCACTAGGCATCCTGACTCAGTGGTTGCTAATTTAAAATATGATAATTAGTTTATGCATTTTAATAACATGAGTTTGTATTGACATTTTTTTGTCTACGCTAATAAATGTGTTCTATAAGAAACATTTTACTAAGCTACTTGGCTAAACTTCTTTAAGGAAAGTGTAAACCAAAAACAATTTTAGATTTAATCAGTACATTTTTCACTTCCATCAACCTTAAATGGGAAAATCATGTCAGTGTATTATCCACATGATTTCTTTTTTTTTTTTTTTTTGAGGCTATTATCATTTGATGGCCAGGCTGTGCTCATTGATTTTCACCTGTGACAGTTGATTGAAACAGATCAGTTTTACCTCTTGAGAAATAAATAACTTGGACGTTCTCTACATCATCATTATTTTTTATTTATCTCATAATTTTGTCCTTATGATATGTACTGGAGGGGTTTTTATCCTGTTGCTTACTTTTGATCAAGATTATCATTTTCTTTGTGATGGAAGCTTCATATATTTCGACCAGTTCCTCACATTGTGAACATTTCATCACGCCATCTTTACATTACGTAGGTATGTCCGCTCTGAAATCACTGCCAAGAACCATTTGAATGTTGGACATGAGCTCGTTGTTCCGTGGTTTGGGCTATAGACCTAAACAGCTTCTGTTTTTTTTTTTTTTCTTTTCTCCGCGTGTAAAATTTAGTTATGTTGAGCCAAATGGCAAGATGAATTTAAATCAAAGCTGAATACATAGTGGATTGCAAACTGAAGTGACCCGAGGTCATTTTTGGTTCTCTAAAGTAGCTTTGGTTATTCATCCTTGGCACTAGGCTTTGCCTGCAGCCTGTAATCTTCCCTCCTCAGTGTTGTAAGATTAATACTGTTCTAGAGGTCTGGTGCATGTTGCTTAAGATTAAATATGGTGCCTTGGGCAGTTAGTTTTAAGGAGTCAGTCAGTACTGTTCATTTAGTTTTTCTGAAATGACTAAATGAGAATTTATTTAGGGCACAAGATGCTTGTAGGTTTAGATCCAAAATTAGAGTCTGTAGTATATTGTATCTTCTAAGGGACTTGGAATTACTATGTTAGAAACAAATCTTGTATGCAGTTTCTTTTATCTTCAGGTATTTGCTGTGCTAGTTTGTTTCACTCAAAATAATAGGCATTATTTTAGTTTTGCCAGATTGTTAGTAATGGCTGCATAACACTCCTTCAATAAGAAATACGGTAGACCTCATCATCACTTCTTAGTGACATGTCTGTGTTTTTAAAATTATGACCGTTGCTGTACGAAACTTTTGTTGCGCCTGGAAAAATTTCCTCTTTTGTTATATGCTAAAGCTATATTTCACTTTTGCTGTGTAACTACTTCAAAATGTAGTGGCTTAAACAAGAGCAGTAATTTAACTTTGCTCACCAATCTGTAATTTGGGCAAGGTTGGAAGAGATTGAGTGGGAGCTGGAGAATAAACTTTCCAGAAGGCTCACTCAGATGACTGCGAAGTTGGTGCTCGCTGTTCCCTGGGAACCCTACTGGGCTGTGGGCTGGGAGCCTCAGTTGCTTTCCACATGGGCCCCTCAAGGCTGCTTGGGCTTCCTCACAGTGTAGTGGCTGGGTTCCAAGAGAGAGTGTCCCAAGAGAACCAGGCAGAAGCCGCATGGCCTTTCAGAGCTGGCTTTGGAAATCCTGTAGTGTCACTTCCGTGACTTGCCTTTCCTTCTCCACCTGCCCTCCCCACATGCATCATTAGTGTTTGTAATGAAAGAAGGTAAAACTGGATATGGGTAGATGCAATCTTCTCTACAATGGGGATTTAACAAATTCCCTATTTTGGGAATGTTAAGGTGGTTTCTGTTTTTGTTTGTCTTATAAACAGTACTACCATGAGCATTCTTCTTCTCAAAGCTCTTTTGTTCATCACTTGGTTAGGCTAAAATTCTTAAGATATAACAACTGTGTCAGAAGAAAATAACAGTTTTAAGGCTTTGGAGAAGTAACAACTCACTTTCCTACCAGCTGGAGGAAAGGTTGAACACTTACTCTCATATGAGCTATATTTAAGATTTGTCCATTTACCCATGACCATGCCAGCTCATCTTTGCTAGTCTGCTTTGTTTTAAAACAGATTCTTATTCTTCCTAAATTTGCATTTCTTTGCCTACTAGTTAGGGTACATGATTTATTTGCTTGTAGGCAGCTTAGAATTCTTTTATTAGTTGTTTGCTTGTTTCTGTAATTTTTTACACTAGAGTGTTCATAAAAGTTATACTGGTAAAAGTTATTTATACCTAAAGATATTGATTCTTTGTAAAAAGTTTCAAATATTTCAAATACTTTTTCCAAGGTTGCATATTTATTTTGACAGATATATAGTATCATAAGTTTGTTTTCCCCCGTTATTTAAAATTTTCACAACCTGTTGAGAGTCTTTCTGGTAAAGGTAGTAAAGTAAGGATATCATTAGATGAATAGTCTGCCCTTTATCCTTTTTATTTACTGAAGTCTTAAATATACTTGTGAATGCTTTGCTCTTTCTTTTGTTTTATTTGTATTTTCCATACAAATTTCAAAAATGGAATTCTTGCAGCTTTATGATATTTTCTAGTATCTAGTTGGACAAACGCCTTCAGTCATTATGTCAAGGCTATGAAATGTGTGTGTGTAATCATCTCCGACGTGCTATTCTGTCAAGCACTGTTGCACTCGCACTCAGGTTTCTTGACTCCAGATTACAAGTTCTTTACCACTATATTAAGCTGCTGCTTCATTTTTTCCAGTGTTTTCTTATCGTTCCATAACAATCTATAGTTTTCTTTGTGTAAATCATACATTTCTCTTTTAAGTTTTCTTAAATTGTTCTGTATTTTTGTCATCCTTAATCAGAACACACATTTATGTGTTTACTAAAAGACGCATACAAGAATGTCCATAACAGCTTTACTCATTGTGGTTCCAAACTCCAAACAACGCAAATGTCCAAGAGTAAAATGGGTATATACATTTTTCTGTGTTCACACCATGGAATATTATACAGCAATAAATTATGAACTACTTCTATACATAACATAGCTGACTTTTTACACCATTAAATTGAGGTCAGGCAGTGGTAATTTTTCTTTTTGTGTATCTTTGCTGTCTCCCCTTTTTCTTTCCTTTTTTTTTTTTTTTTTTTTTTTTTTGGCCGCCCGCTCTTTTTTGTTTTCTCCCTCGTTG
>NW_020838056.1:461350-643850 GCF_003676395.1 Aethalodelphis obliquidens
GCATCGGCAGGCAGACTCTCAACCACTGCGCCACCAGGGAAGCCCAGTATGTAATTTTTGAGACTGGTTTCTTTTACTTAACATCATGCAGTTGAGATTCCTCTGTATTATTGTGTGTACCGTTAGTTCATTCCTTTTGATTGCTGAGTACTATTCCTTTATGTGGATATACCACAGTTTATTTATCCATGTACCTGTTCAGGGACTTAAGGATGGTTTCCAATTTTTGACTCTTATGAGTAATGTTGCTATCAACTTTTACATGTAGATTTTTCTGTGAACATAAGTTTTCATTAAGTGAAATGATATGCGGTGGTTGGGGCATATACGATAGATATGTGTTTAACTTTTTTTTTTGGCTGCGTTGGGTCTTCATTGCTGCATGGAGCTTTCTCTAGTTGTGGTGAGTGGGGGCTACTCTTCGTTGCAGTGCGTGGGCTTCTCGTTGCAGTGGTTTCTCGTCACAGAGCATGGGCTCTAGGCACGCAGACTTCAGTAGTTGTGGCACGCGGGCTCAGTAGTTGTGGCTTGCGGGCTCTAGAGTGCAGGCTCAGTAGTTGTGGTGCACGGGCCTAGTTGCTCCGCGGCATGTGGGATCTTCCCGGACCAGGGCTCAAACCCGTGTCCCTTGTATTGTCAGGCGGATTCTTAACCACTGCGCCACCAGGGAAGTCCCTGTGTTTAACATTTTTATGAAACTGCTAAACTATTTTCCAGAATGATTGTGCCATTTTGCGTTCCCAGAAGCAGTGTATGTAGAATTCTAGTTGCTCCACATACTTGTCATTGTTAATTTTAGTCCTTCTAATAAATGTGTTGTGGTGTCTTGTGATCTTAATTTGCGTTACTATAATGATTATGATTTGAACATCCTTTCATGTGTTTATTTGACATCTGTGTACATTCTTTGGTGAAATGTCTGTTTAAATATTTTGTCCTTGAAAAATACTTTTCTTAATGTTGAGTTTTGAGAGTTCTTTATATATTCTGGTAACAAATACTTTCTCCTAGTATGTGGCTTATCTTTTCTTACAGTGTCCTCCCCAGAGGAGACATTCTAAGTTTAATTCATCAATTATTTCTTTTATGGATTGCGATTTTGGTTTATATCTAAGAATTCTTCCTAACCTAAGGTCATGAAGGTTTTCTCCTCTGTTTCTTTTTTTTTTTTCCCCCCTCTGTTTCTTTTTAAGATTTTGTGGTTTTACATTTTACATTCAGTTCTATGATCCATTTTGGGTTAGTTTTTGTATATGGTGCAAGGTATGAGTTGAAGTTTAGTTTTTTGCATGTGGATATCCAGTTGTTTATAGCAAAAACTTTTTTCCAAAATTCCCTTTGTACTTTTGTCATAAACCAATTGACTATAATATTTCTGAACTCTCTACTGTTTCCCCTTAGTCTGTGTGTCTGTCATTTTGTCAATACCACATTGTTTTGATTACTGTAGTTTTTAAAATGTCTTAAAACCATTGTGTGATTCTCCTGTCTTTTTTCCCCCCAAATTGTTGTGCTTATGCTAGTTGCTTTGCCTTTACGTATAAATTTTACAATTAGCCTGTCTGTATCTACTAAAAATCCTGCTGGGATTTTGATTGGAATTGCATTAAATCTATGAGTCAGTTTGGGGAGAATTGATATGTATATTAACTATCTTGAGTCTTTTAATACGTGAACAGATAATGTCTTTTATTTATATCTTAAAAATTTTTTCTTACTGTTTTGTAGTTTACTGTGTACAGATTCTTGGCATACTTTTTAAGGTTTATACCTATATTTCTTTTGTTGTTGTAGCTATTTAAAAAAAATTGTTTTCCAGTTGTTCATTATGACTGGAATGTACAAATTCCAGTGTATACATATATATGATACCTTGCGAAAACTCACTTATTAGTTCAGAAGTTTTTTTTTTTTTTTTTAGATTATTTGGGCTTTTCTATATTGTCTTGATATCTGATACTATTTCTTCCATTCCAATCTGAATACCGTTTACTTTTCTGTCCTTATTGTACACTGCCTATGACTTTCAGCAAAATATTGAATTATGAATGATGGGACAGCCTTGCTTAATTCCCAGTTTCAGGGTGGGAAGAAGCATCAAGTCTTTGAACATTTAGTAGTTAGCTGTAGGTTTTTTTCTAGATGTTTTTGAGACAGGGGAAGTTCCCTTCTATTCCTAGTTTGGTGAGAGATTTTATCATGAGTGGATATTGAATTTTGTCAGATGCTTTTTTGTTATCAACTGATGTGATTGTGTGGTCTTCCTTTTTTAATCTATTAATATGGTGAATTACACTGATTGATTTTCACATATCGAACCAGTCTTGAATTCCTGGGATAAATCCCACTTGAGTGTAATGTATCATACTTTTAATATATTGCTGGATTCAACTTATATTCTGTTGAGGATTTTTTTGCATCTGTGTTCCTAAGGCATAGTGTCTATACTTTCTTTTCTTGTATAGCTAACTGTTTTGGACCTTTTTTATGTCTATAAATGCTTGTTTAATGATACTTCCTTCTGATTGAGCTGTTATATTACAGATTCCCTCTGTTTCATTTTTTTGTTTTGCTTGGGTGGTGTTGGAGACTCTTCATTGGCTGAAGTACTTTAATTCTCACTTTTTGTTGCCTTCTTAGAATAGCTTTATATGAAACTTGTGTCCTGTGTTCTGTACATTTTGAAACGTCTTAAATTATTCTGGGATAATGTTCCATGTAGAAGAGATCAGAGGTTTCAGTTGTCTCTAGGGCTCTTAGTTATTTTCATTTCCCTTAGTTCTTTTTGTGTTGTTGTTAGTGATATTTATATATCAAGAAATTTAGCAAGTTATCCATAAAATGTGCTACAATTATCTTACCTTGTTTATGCAATTCTTTTTTGTTCATTTATAGTGTTTTATCTCCATATAGAATTTAACATTTTTTGGTATTCACATTTCTCATGCTTGCTTTCTTCCTTTCTAATACATTATTTATGAACATTTTCTCAAATCTGAGATTTTATTTATTTATTTATTTTTGCGATACATGGGCCTCTCACTGTTGTGGCCTCTCCCGTTGCAGGGCACAGGCTCTGGACGCGCAGGCTCAGCAGCCATGGCTCACGGGCCCAGCTGCTCCGCAGCATGTGGGATCTTCCCGGACCAGGGCACAAACCCGTGTCCCCTGCATCGGCAGGCAGACTCTCAGCCACTGCACCACCAGGGAAGCCCTCAAATCTGAGATTTTAAATATGCATAAATATGTATCTGTATCTTCCATGGCATCTTCTAGATCTTTTAATCATTTGGTGTTTATTTTTTAAATCTTAGATTTGTCTAGGGCTTATTTTCAAGTAGGACAGAACCACCACTCATGACTCAGTGTATTAATTTTGGTTAGATCAACATTTAGCAAACTTTTATAACATCACTTTTTGTTTTCAAATTGCATTCAGATGCATCAGGTATTCTGTCAATTTTTTCTTCTTAAAGATATCTCTCCTGGAGCCTTCTGACCAACTCTGTTATGAATAGGCAGCCTCTGTACCTGGTTATAGTAGCTATCACCGTGGAATCATCCTGGGATTCCCTTTGCCTCTTTCCTGTGTTCTCCGCTTCCTTGTTTTATTTCCTCATGGTGACTGTTGGGAGTATATGAGAGGAGTGGTAGTACGATAAGTGATTTTGGAAAGGTAATAACAAGCCAGATCATGAAGGACCTTGTATGCCATGATAAGGGACTTTAGCTTCTCTCAAGGGTTTTAGCAACTGCTGAGGATATTTTATAGGCGAATAATGTATTTGCTCTTATGGAAGATCACTGTGGCTGCAACTTGTAGAATACGTGGAAGAAAGCAAAGTTAGACAAAGCCTGCTACAGTAATTCAAGAAAGATATAAGGATGCATTGAAATAGGGCAATGACAGTGTGAGTGGTGTTCTCATAGAAATTGGTTTATCAGTTGGACACCTAAGAGAGGAAGGAAGAGTCAAGGAGGGTGCTCATTGATGACCTTCATAGTAGGATTATCATGCTTAGGGTAGGTGCCAAGTTTAGTGTTGGATGTGGAATACAAAGAATTGCACTATATCCTGTACCCACATTCACCAGATGTTAACGTTTTACCTTATTTGCTTTATAGTTTCTATCTTTTACCATGTGAGTGAGTGTCTGTGTGTGTGTGTGTGTGTGTGTGTGTGTATGTGTATTTCTATTCATTTGAGATGAGGTCACAGACCTGATGCTCCTTTACCTCTAATTACTTCACTGAATATTCCCTAAAAAATAAGCCATCAATTTAAAAAGCAAGAAGCTAACATTTATTTAACATAAATTGCTAATCTGGACCATATTCAGATTTTGAAATTGTCCCAGTAATGTTCTTTGACGTGAAATAAAACTTCCAGATCTTGAATTGCAGTCAGTTATCATGACTCTCTAGTCTTCTATAATCTGGAACTGTTTTTAAGTCCATGGCTAGTGGGTATTTGAATGGTTTTGGAATTAGGCACGTGGATGTGTGGGAGCAATGTTAATGTGGGAAACAGATTTGTGGTTTTGGTCCTTGGACCACAGTGTATAAATTAGAACTTGGGAGCTGACTGTGGGGAAATGGGTTTTCTACTGTCGACTGGAAAGGTGGAAACAGATCTATTACTCAAAGGCACCTTGGAGTTGATTCTGTTTTTTACTCCAATTGATGAATTAGTTTATTTGGTTCAGGATCTAGGTGAGCCTGATGCAGAGGTACAGATAAATAGTTATACAGATGTATAGGTATATCTCCATCCTTAAATAGAAGCATATACCTGGCTGTGTAAGCTCTTCCTGCCTGACAATATAGCACTCAATGTAAAAGAACTTCGGCAAAAAATTGAGCTTTTTACATCTACGTTGGACACACAGTGTCACTGCTAGGTGCTTACCTCTGTCAAGGACTCTAGGGAACTTAACATTCCTGCTCTCTGTAGCCATCTTGCTAACAATACGATTCCATATTTCTGCCTGCTTAACATTCATTAACGCTGTGTGTGTGTATTCCATTTTTTTTTGCATATCAATAGGCACCTGAAGTGATGTACAAATCTGTCTGTTAGAAGAGAAAATGACACTAATACTTGTCAACAGTTATTCCTCTGTGTTGTATTAAACCTTTAATTAAAGAATGTTATAGAAATATAGGTTTTTCTTTTGTGTCCCATACTGGCTGTTGTTTTTTTTTTTTTGCTGTACGTGGGCCTCTCACTGTTGTGGCCCCTTCCGTGGCGGAGCGCAGGCTCAGCGGCCATGGCTCACGGGCCCAGCCGCTCCACGGCATGTGGGATCTTCCCGGACCGGGGCACGAACCCATGTCCCCTGCATCGGCAGGCGGACTCTCAACCACTGCGCCACCAGGGAAGCCCTGGCTGTTGTTTTTATTTTATGTCTGTAGGACCTCAGCTGTGTACACTAGAGACGTGATCTCTGTGTGTGCAGGTTTGCTCAGAAGTTGATGCCTCCATGCAGTTGTGACTTTCAGTTCTAGTTATTTATTGCTACGCTTCTAGTCGTGTGATGGAGGGGTTAAGAAGCAGGCTTTGTCATCTGCCTGGCCTGGATTTGAATTCAATTTTGTGAATTGGGGCAAAGTGCTTAAATTTTCAAGATTCCTTTTCCTCTTTAAAATAGGGATAATATTATCAACTCTTCATAACTTCTTTTCAGGTTTAAATGAGATCATACATATTAATAACTTGGTATAGGGAGCAGCACAAATTAAAAATGCAAAAGCAATAGCTGATACTATTTTATTTTCTGCTATCTGTTTGGTTATTACAGTCTATTGACCCTCAGAGTTGACTGCTCTATTTATTTCGTGTTTTCTCAAAAAATATTCTAACGTCTCCCACAGGATTTTGTCTCTACAATTATCCGTTTACTGGACAGCCCCTCGACATCCATCAGAGCAAAATCCTTCCTGGTTCTTCTGTATATTTTGATTCATAACCACGAGATGCTGCTGCTCAGCTGTCAAGCACGGTAAGATTTTCTCTGACAGTTTCACCAATGACGTAAATTTGACCCCTGTTTATTAGTTTTATTAGTAGTATTTCCTGGCCCCTATGTACCTGGTATTCAAAATTTTTTTCCTAGATTTTTCCAAGGGTTTCATGTTTCACTTGTCACCTCAGCTTGGAAACACTGAAGCAGGATGTTGGGAAGTGCTTGGAGTTTCCTAGATCTGAGTACAGTCCAAGGCAGGGTGTTAAAGTTGGTTCTGGTTTACATTTTTGCAAGGCGGTCTTGACTGGTGGTTTGGTCATAGTTCTGATTTGTTTGAGCTTCTGGAATGAGTAGCTGAAAGCCCAGAGGAGCAGCCTAGAAAAGCGGAGGAAGAGGCAGGGCGAGGATCCAGGAGTACATGGACTGGTTCTCAACTAGGCAGATCTCTCACTGTCTCTGGGTCTCACCTCCTTCCTCTAAAAGGAGAAGCTGTTCTGATGCACCTCAGGTTCCCTTCATCCTTTTTTTTTTTTGCGGTACACGGGCCTCTCACTGTTGTGGCCTCTCCTGTTGCGGAGCACAGGCTCCGGACGCGCAGGCTCAGCGGCCATGGCTCATGGGCCCAGCCGCTCCGTGGCATGTGGGATCTTCCCGGACCGGGGCACAAACCCGTGTCCCCTGCATCGGCAGGCGGACTCAATCACTGCGCCACCAGGGAAGCCCCTCCCTTCATCCTTTGTTGCTTCTCGATTAACGTTTTTGAAACTGTCTGGTCCGTGCTCTTGAACATATGGTTTATCGCCTATTTCTCGATCTGGCTTTTTACTTGTTGTAGGATATTGGGGAGATCCTAGAATTGCTGAGATGGATCTAGGTTAGGAACTAGAAAACTTCTGGAAACAGAGAGTAAATGTTTTAGGATTTACGGGTCAAGAAGCAGAATTGCTAACACATATATATGGAATCTAAAAAAAAAAAAATTGTTCTGAAGAACCTAGGAGCAGGACAGGAATAAAGACGCAGATGTAGAGAATGGACTTGAGGACATGGGGTGGGGGGAAGGGTAAGCTGGGACGAAGTGAGAGAGTGGCATGGACATATATACACTACCCAGTGTAAAATAGCTAGCTAGTGGGGAGCAGCCGCATAGCACAGGGAGATCAGCTCGGTGCTTTGTGACCACCTAGAGGGGTGGGATAGGGAGGGTGGGAGGGAGACACAAGAGGGAGGAGATATGGGGATATATGTGTGTCAAAACTCAGATTTGTTTAGGCTTTGTAGATTAAAATTAATAATATAAATTACTTTCAAAATCACATAGGTAACCAGTCCAGACTATGGAAGAATGGTTGGTATTTGTTCCTTTTTGCTTTGCAGCCCAGATATTACACTAGTGTGCATATAAAATGCAATGTTGAATATAAAGGTATGCGAAAGGGAGGCAGACTTCAGGTTAGCGAGATGTTAAAATTCTCTGTGATGAGTTTGTATAGCAAACTCTTCTCCCTTCCACACCTGTGCCTTGAAACTCCGCTAGCAGCTGTGTTTCCGAGCTAACCGTGATGCTGCCTGTCTGCTGGAGAACTGAAACCTCATATCAGGAGCCCACGATAACCTTTGCTACATTATGTAGATATTTTTTCCTGCTTAGCTTCATCACCATCAGCCTTTTATGGATTAAATTTCAGCACAGTTTCTATGATGTCAGCTCTCAAATCTATCTAGTACAACAGGCAGTGAAATTGAGCTGTCAGGGTTAGATAAAAATGAAATAATAGCCCCCAAGTGTTCACCTATTTCTCCAAACGATTTCATACTCATATTGAAAATGACAGGAGATAAAATAGGGTCTTGTGTGTCTCTAGAAATGATAACCCTTTGAGGGATGAATGGTCTTGTAAGTTCATTGTGTAGGTTTGCTGTGAGCCTGCAATGTCAGTGCCTCCTGATGGATCAGGTTTTCCTAGAGGTTTTTTTTTGTTTGTTTCCCCATAGCATTGCTATTAATATGGTAATCAGTGGGGAAAAAATCTGCTTTGATCTTAAAAGAAAGATTTTTTTTAAAAAAGGAAACGTTTACTTTGTATAATTGGTTAACTGTGTGGGAAAATGTTTTCTCAGCTTATATCATACAAAAGTCAATTCCAGATGTATTAAAGAATTATATATGAGAAAGAAACTGTAAACAGCTGGAAGAAAATATGTTTACATATGGGCAAGGAGAGCTTTTCTGAGCAGAAAAGGGTTGAAAGAAACCATGAAAGGAGATAGTGATAGTTTAGCTATATATAGTTTAGAAACTTTTATATCCCCCGCAAATCATAAATAAAATTTCATGGTAAGAAAATCTGTAAATTATTGCATTGTATATAACACAGAGTTAATCTGTGTACTGTAACAAAGATTCATAAAGATATTCAGCTTCAAGTCTAATCAGAGAAGTGCAAATTAAAATGATAACCAAATACTGTTTCTATCCATCATAATGTCAAATTAAGGGAAGAAACCTTGCACTGTCTTATATCCAAAGTACTGTCTTATATTCAAAGTACAGTTACAGGGGCAACTTTTAGCCAGTAGGTGAGGTTACCTTTTTGAGGGCATTTAAAAATGTGTGTCATGAATCCTTATGATTCAGAAGTCCCACTGTTATAAATAAACTTGAATCACAGATTCGTACTTTTCTGGGGATGTCAAGTACCTGAAGGATCTGAACCAGCCTTTTCTTGGTTGCTTAGATTTTTGTTAACTTTAGCTTTTTTTTTTTTTTTTTTTAACATCTTTATTGGAGTATAATTGCTTTACAATGGTATGTTAGTTTCAGCTTCACAACAAAATGAATCAGTTATATATATACATATATTCCCATATCTCTTCCCGCTTGCGTCTCCCTCCCTCCCACCCTCCCTATCCCACCTCTCCAGGCGGTCACAAAGCACCGAGCTGATCTCCCTGTGCTATGCGGCTGCTTCCCACTAGCTATCTACCTTACGTTTGGTAGTGTATATATGTCCATGCCTCTTTATCGCTTTGTCACCGTTTACACTTCCCCCTCCCCATAGCCTCAAGTCCATTCTCTAGTAAGTCTGTGTCTTTATTCCTGTTTCACCCCTAGGTTTTTCATGACATTTTTTTTTTTTAAATTCCATATATATGTGTTAGCATACGGTATTTCTCTCTCTCTTTCTGATTTACTTCACTCTGTATGACAGACTCTAGGTCTATCCACCTCATTACAAATAGCTCAATTTCGTCTCTTTTTATGGCTGAGTAATATTCCATTGTATATATGTGCCACATCTTCTTTATCCATTCATCCGATGATGGACACTTAGGTTGTTTCCATCTCTGGGCTATTGTAAATAGAGCTGCAATGAACATTTTGGTACATAACTCTTTTTGAATTATGGTTTTCTCAGGGTATATGCCCAGTAGTGGGATTGCTGGGTCATATGGTAGTTCTATTTGTAGCTTTTTAAGGAACCTCCATACTGTTCTCCACAGTGGCTGTATCAATTTACATTCCCACCAACAGTGTAAGAGGGTTCCCTTTTCTCCACACCCTCTCCAGCATTTATTGTTTCTAGATTTTTTGATGATAGCCATTCTGACTGGTGTGAGATGATATCTCATTGTAGTTTTGATTTGCATTTCTCTCATGATTAGTGATGTTGAGCATTCTCTCATGTGTTTGTTGGCACTCTGTATATCTTCTTTGGAGAAATGTCTATTTAGGTCTTCTGCCCATTTTTGGATTGGGTTGTTTGTTTTTTTGTTATTAAGCTGCATGAGCTGCTTATAAATTTTGGAGATCAATCCTTTGTCAGTTGCTTCATTTGCAAATATTTTCTCCCATTCTGAGGGTTGTCTTTTGGTCTTCTTTATGATTTCCTTTGCTGCGCAAAAGCTTTTAAGTTTCATTAGGTCCCATTTGTTTACTCTTGTTTTTATTTCCATTACTCTAGGAGGTGGGTCAGAAAGAATCTTGCTGTGATTTATGTCATAGAGTGTTCTGCCTATGTTTTCCTCTAAGAGTTTGATAGTTTCTGGCCTTACATTTAGGTCTTTAATCCATTTTGAGCTTATTTTTGTGTATGGTGTTAGGGAGTGATCTAACTTCATACTTTTACATGTAGCTGTCCAGTTTTCCCAGCACCACTTATTGAATAGGCTGTTTTTTCTCCACGGTACATTTCTGCCTCCTTTGTCAAAGATAAGGTGACCATATGTGCGTGGGTTTATCTCTGGGCTTTCTATCCTGTTCCATTGATCTATCTTTCTGTTTTTGTGCCAGTACCATACCGTTTTGATAACTGTAGCTTTATAGTACAGTCTGAAGTCAGGGAGCCTGATTCCTCCAGTTCCTTCTTTCGTTCTCAAGATTGCTTTGGCTATTCGGGGTCTTTTGTGTTTCCATACAACGTGCAAAATTTTTTGTTCTAGTTCTGTGAAAAATGCCAGTGGTAGTTTGATAGGGATTGCATTGAATCTATAGATTGCTTTCGGTAGTAGAGTCATTTTCACAATGTTGATTCTTCCAATCCAAGAACATGGTATATCTCTCCATCTATTTGTATCATCTTTAATTTCTTTCATCAGTGTCTTATAATTTTCTGCATACAGATCTTTTGTCTCCTTACGTAGGTTTATTCCTAGATATTTTATTCTTTTTGTTGCAATGGTAAATGGGAGTGTTTTCTTGATTTCACTTTCAGATTTTTCATCATTAGTATATAGGAATGCCAGAGATTTCTGTGCATTAATTTTGTATCCTGCCACTTTACCAAATTCATTGATTAGCTCTAGTAGTTTTCTGGTAGCATCTTTAGGGTTCTCTATGTATAGGATCATGTCATCTGCAAACAGTGACAGCTTTACTTCTTCTTTTCCGATTTGGATTCCTTTTATTTCCTTTTCTTCTCTGATTGCTGTGGCTAAAACTTCCAAAACTATGTTGAATAAGAGTGGTGAGAGTGGGCAACCTTGTCTTGTTCCTGATCTTAGTGGAAATGCTTTCAGTTTTTCGCCATTGAGGATGATGTTTGCTGTGGGCTTGTCATATATGGCCTTTATTATGTTGAGGAAAGTTCCCTCTATGCCTACTTTCTGCAGGGTTTTTATCATAAATGGGTGTTGAATTTTGTCAAAAGCTTTCTCTGCATCTATTGAGATGATCATATGGTTTTTCTCCTTCAGTTTGTTAATATGGTTTATCACATTGATAGATTTGCGTATATTGAAGAATCCTTGCATTCCTGGAATAAACCCCACTTGATCATGGTGTATGATCCTTTTAATGTGCTGTTGGATTCTATTTGCTAGTATTTTGTTGAGGATTTTTGCATCTATGTTCATCAGTGATATTGGCCTGTAGTTTTCTTTCTTTGTGACATCCTTGTCTGGTTTTGGTATCAAGGTGATGGTGGCCTCGTAGAAGGAGTTTGGGAGTGTTCCTCCCTCTGCTATATTTTGGAAGAGTTTGAGAAGGATAGGTGTTAGCTCTTCTCTAAATGTTTGATAGAATTCGCCTGTGAAGCCATCTGGTCCTGGGCTTTTCTTTGTTGGAAGATTTTTAATCACAGTTTCAATTTCAGTGCTTGTGATTGGTCTGTTCATATTTTCTATTTCTTCCTGATTCAGTCTTGGCAGGTTGTGCATTTCTAAGAATTTGTCCATTTCTTCCAGATTGTCCATTTTATTGGCATAGAGTTGCTTGTAGTAATCTCTCATGATCTCTTTTATTTCTGCAGTGTCAGTTGTTACCTCTCCTTTTTCATTTCTAATTCTATTGATTTGAGTCTTCTCCCTTTTTTTCTTGATGAGTCTGGCTAGTGGTTTATCTATTTTGTTTATCTTCTCAAAGAACCAGCTTTTAGTTTTATTGATCTTTGCTATTGTTTCCTTCATTTCTTTTTCATTTATTTCTGATCTGATTTTTATGATTTCTTTCCTTCTGCTAGCTTTCGGGTTTTTTTGTTCTTCTTTCTCTAATTGCTTGAGGTGCAAGGTTAGGTTGTTTATTCGAGATGTTTCCTGCTTCTTAAGGTGGGCTTGTATTGCTATAAACTTCCCCCTTAGAACTGCTTTGCTGCATCCCACAGGTTTTGGGTCGTTGTGTCTCCATTGTCATTTGTTTCTAGGTATTTTTTGATTTCCTCTTTGATTTCTTCAGTGATCACTTCATTATTAAGTAGTGTATTGTTTAGCCTCCATGTGTTTGTATTTTTTACAGATCTTTTCCTGTAATTGATATCTAGTCTCATGGCGTTGTGGTCAGAAAAGATACTTGATACAATTTCAATTTTCTTAAATTTACCAAGGCTTGATTTGTGACCCAAGATATGATCTATCCTGGAGAATGTTCCATGAGCACTTGAGAAAAATGTGTATTCTGTTGTTTTTGGATGGAATGTCCTATAAATATCAATTAACTCCATCTCGTTTAATGTATCATTTAAAGCTTGTGTTTCCTTATTTATTTTCATTTTGGATGATCTGTCCATTGGTGAAAGTGGGGTGTTAAAGTCCCCTACTATTATTGTGTTACCGTCGATTTCCCCTTTTATGGTTGTCAGTATTTGCCTTATGTATTGAGGTGCACCTATGTTGGGTGCATAAATATTTACAATTGTTATATCTTCCTCTTGGATCGATCCCTTGATCATTATGTAGTGTCCTTCTTTGTCTCTTCTAATAGTCTTTGTTTTAAAGTCTATTTTGTCTGATATGAGAATTGCTACTCCAGCTTTCTTTTGGTTTCCATTTGCATGAAATACCTTTTTCCATCCCCTTACTTTCAGTCTGTATGTGTCTCTAGGTCTGAAGTGGGTCTCTTGTAGACAGGAAATATATGGGTCTTGTTTTTGTATCCATTCAGCCAATCTGTGTCTTTTGGTGGGAGCATTTAGTCCATTTACATTTAAGGTAATTATCGATATGTGTGTTCCTATTCCCATTTTCTTAATTGTTTTGGGTTCGTTATTGTAGGTCCTTTCCTTCTTTTGTGTTTCTTGCCTAGAGAAGTTCCTTTAGCAGTTGTTGTAGAGCTGGTTTGGTGGTGCTGAACTCTCTCAGCTTTTGCTTGTCTGTAAAGGTTTTAATTTCTCCATCAAATCTGAATGAGATCCTTGCTGGGTAGAGTAATCTTGGTTGCAGGTTTTTCTCCTTCAACACTTTCAATATGTCCTGCCACTCCCTTCTGGCTTGCAGAGTTTCTGCTGAAAGATCAGCTGTTAACCTTATGGGGATTCCCTTGTGTGTTATTTGTTGTTTTTCCCTTGCTGCTTTTAATATGTTTTCTTTGTATTTAATTTTTGACAATTTGATTAATATGTGTCTTGGCGTATTTCTCCTTGGATTTATCCTGTATGGGACTCTCTGTGCTTCCTGGACTTGATTAATGATTTCTTTTCCCATATTAGGGAAGTTTTCAACTATAATCTCTTCAAATATTTTCTCAGTCCCTTTCTTTTTCTCTTCTTCTTCTGGAACCCCTATAATTCGAATGTTGGTGCGTTTAATGTTGTCCCAGAGGTCTCTGAGACTGTCCTCAGTTCTTTTCATTCTTTTTTCTTTATTCTGCTCTGCAGTAGTTATTTCCACTATTTTATCTTCCAGGTCACTTATCCGTTCTTCTGCCTCAGTTATTCTGCTATTGATCCCATCTAGAGTACTTTTAATTTCATTTATTGTGTTGTTCATCGTTGCTTGCTTCATCTTTAGTTCTTCTAGGTCCTTGTTAACTGATTCTTGCAATTTGTCCATTCTATTGTCCATTCTATCTCCAAGATTTCGGATCAACCTTACTATCATTATTCTGAATTCTTTTTCAGGTAGACTGCCTATTTCCTCTTCATTTGTTAGGTCTGGTGGGTTTTTATCTTGCTCCTTCATCTGCTGTGTGTTTTTCTGTCTTTTCATTTTGCTTATCTTACTGTGTTTGGGGTCTCCTTTTTTGCAGGCTGAAGGTTCGTAGTTCCTGTTGTTTTTTGTGTCTGTCCCCAGTGGCTAAGGTTGGTTCAGTGGGTTGTGTAGGCTTCCTGGTGGAGGGTACTAGTGCCTGTGTTCTGGTGTATGAGGCTGGATCTTGTCTTTCTGGTGGGCAGGTCCACGTCTGGTGGTGTGTTTTGGGGTGTCTGTAGACTTACTATGATTTTGGGCAGCCTCTCTGCTAATGGGTGGGGTTGTGTTCCTGTCTTGCTAGTTGTTTGGCATAGGATGTCCAGCACTGTAGCTTGCTGGTCGTTGAGTGAAGCTGGGTGCTGGCGTTGAGATGGAGATCTCTCGGAGATTTTTGCTGTTTGATATTATGTGCAGCTTGGAGGCCTCTTGTGGACCAGTGTCCTGAAGTTGGCTCTCCCACCTCAGAGGCACAGCACTGAGTCCTGGCTGCAGCACCAAGAGCCTTTCATCCACAGGGCTCCTTAATTTGTGATGATTCTTGTCTATTCAGGTATTCCACAGATGCAGGGTATATCAAGTTGATTGTGGAGCTTTAATCGCTGCTTCTGAGGCTGCTGGGAGAGATTTCCCTTTCTCTTCTTTGTTCTGACAGTTCCCAGGGGCTCAGCTTTGGATTTGGTCCCGCCTGTGCGTGTAGGTCGCTGGAGGGCGTCTGTTCTTTGCTCAGACAGGACGAGGTTAAAGGAGCCGCTGATTCGGAGGCTCTGGCTCACCCAGGCCGGGGGGTAGGGAGGGTCACGGAGTGCGGGGCGGGCCTGCAGCGGCAGAGGCCGGCGTGACGCTGCAGCCTGAGGCGCGCCGTGCGCTCTCCCGGGGAGCCGTCCCTGGATCCCAGGACCCTGGCAGTGGCGGGCTGCACAGGCTCCCCAGAAGGGCGTGTGGCTAGTGACCTGTGTTCGCACACAGGCCTCCTGGCGGCGGCAGCAGCGGCCCCAGCGCCCCACGTCCGTCTCTGGGCTCCGCACTCTTAGCCGCGGCTCGCGCCCGTCCCTGGAGCTCTCTCAAGCAGCGTTCTTAATCCCCTCTCCTCGTGCACCAGGAAACAAAGAGGGACGTAAAAGTCTCTTGCCTCTTCGGCAGGTCCAGACCCCTCCCCGGACTCTCTCCCGGCCAGCCGCGGCGCACCAACGCCCTGCAGGCTGTGTTCACACCGCCAACCTCAGTCCTCTCCCGGCGCTCCGACAAAAGCCGGAGCCTCAGCTCCCAGTCCCGCCCGCCCCGGCGGGCGAGCAGACAAGCCTCTCGGCTGGTGAGTGCCGGTTGGCCCGATCCTCTGCGCTGGAATCTGTCCGCTTTGCCCTCCGCACCCCTGTTGCTGTGCTCTCCTCCGCGGCTCCCAAGCTCCCCCACTCCGCCTCCCGAAGTCTCCACCCGCGAAGGGGCTTCCTAGTGTGTGGACACCTTTCCTCCTTCACAGCTCTCTCCCGCTGGTGCAGGACCCGTCCCTATCCTTTTGTCTCTGTTTAGTTTTTTCTTTTGCCCTAACCAGGTACGTGGGGGGTTCCTTGCCTTTTGGGAGATCTGAGGTCTTCTGCCAGCGTTCAGTAGGTGTTCTGTAGGAGTTGTTCCACGCGTAGATGTATTTCTGGTGTATCTGTGGAGAGGAAGGTGATCTCCGCGTCTTACTCTTATGCCATCTTCCCGGAAGTCTGGCTCTCATAGAGTTGAGAGGATTCAATGAAGGAATATGACAGAAGTGTTCAGAACTGTGTCTACCACACAATAAGATTGCATATCCATGATTACACTGGAAGAGAAGAGTGAACTTGCTTGCTTATCGCTGAATTCCTTAATCGAGATTTGCCATTTTATTTGCACCTTGCAGAGCAATTCTCAGAAGACATGTAGAATGCAGTTTCAGACCCTCTTGAGTGGTTCTTTTAAAATCTTGAATATCTTCTGTTCATAAGCCCTTGTCCCGTTGCATTTCACTCACACCCAGTTAGAAAACACCCACAATGTCCGCTCTCTCCTTGCCAAAGCTCAGGACTTGGGCACTGCGTGTAAGGTGGTCTGCAGGAAGGACATGCTGGTAGTCTTCGCTCTCCGCGGAAGTCAACTTTAGCTTTTAGATGTGGAAGTACCGTGAGGCTCTTCAGAGAATCTCCTGGGTAGCCCCAGTCTGCACTGTTTGACAGCAACGTAATATTCCCTTGGTGATCATGAATCCCTCACTCTTAATCAGTAGAGTAATCCTCTTCATCCCCCCAAATGGAATTTTTGCTATGTCCTCTGGTGGAAATCTTTCTTCCTTGGACCCATTCCAGCAGAGCTCAGGGTCATGGAGACTGGAAGTAAAAATCTTATGAGTGGGCTCTTAGGTATAATACCGAGAGGCAGTCACTCCCACTTCTACCCTTTGATTACCAGACCTGTGTGTTTTGACTGTGGGGAAGGCAAAAGCATATATTTTGTTTACTGGTTCAAAGCATACACTTGTTATTGTAAGGTAGGACCCAGTTTTTCGTTGTGTTGTTTCCCAGCTGGCAGCACAACTGAGTTTGCAGTCGGCCATTCCTCCTTTCAATCAAGCCAGGTGCCTCTGGGTGATGGCGTACTCACTGATGAGCAGATTTAGTGGGCTTGAGCGTATTAACACATTTCTTTTGCTATTAATAAGTTCCTTGATCAGATATAGTGTTACATTGGTTATCATGATGATAAATGAGGTATTTCTTAAGTCTCTACTTAGTGGCACTGGCAGAAGCATGTGGCAAGGACAGTGAGTCCATATTCAGGGTATAACTATTCCAGCGAGGAGAGTTTACTGCCCCTTTTGTACACCGACCTGTTGCTAGATGACTGGCTGTTCCCCCCAGGATATGGGGCCGGGCTGAGGGCTCAGCACTGGTTTCTCGTGTTGGCTGGAGTGGCAGAATCTAGGCCATCGTTGATGAGGAGCATTCCTTACATTGAGTGTTAGGATTCTAATGTACATTTTGGGGAGGACACAAATCTTCAGAATATAGTGACCCAAAGATCAGGGTTGTGATTCACTTATTGATGCTTCCCTGGGGCTCCATGCATCACCCCTATTTTCCAGGCACCGAGAATATCAGTAGACAAGCTAGGTCATAAGGCCCAGCATACGGCAGAGCAGCTACACTGCAAGTTGGAATTGCAGCAGAGTCTTTATTCACTCCAATTCCATTAAAAACTATTAAATTTATGAATCTCTCAGATAATGAGTCAGAGGGACACATTCAAAGGTGGTATGTATGTATTGCCTCCTAAGTTCACAGAGCCCACTTTTTGGGTCATAATCAGTAGAAGACGCAATAACTTGTCTTTGACCTGGAGGGATAGCCCAACATGCTGTAGACCATTGAGCCCTAGGAACTTCATTGAGGACTAGCAGACCATGGATTTTTATGGGGTTTATCTGTCTCTCACATGTTTTACTAAGCCAGCTAAAGTGCTTGCTGCTCCCTGTTTCTCAGATCCAGTCAGCCTCATGTCATCAAAGTGCTAGTGTGCAAGTACAGGTGTGATGTTGGTGGGCCATCAAGAGGATGTAGATCTTTGCGGACTGTTTTGATGGCCAAGAGCAGGATCGTCAGCATAGCTCAAAGGCAAGGCAGTGAACTTTACTGTTTGCCCCGAGTAAGAAGCAAACACGTGCTGGCGGTTCTTCCAGATGCATACGTAGAGCAAAGCCTTTGCCAGGTCGGTAGCGAGTACCACGTCAGGGCGATGTTGATTTGCTCCAGTAGAGGTACCAAACCTGAAACTGCAGCTGCAGTTGGAGTCACAACCTGTTTATATTTTGGATAATCCATGCAGTCATTTTCTAAGATTCTTCACAGACCAGACAGGTGAACGGGGATGTGGTAGATTTTATCATCCCCGTGCCTTTCAAGTTTTTGATGTTGGTATCCATTCCTATGATTTGGTTTTCTGTGGATATGGGTTGCTATCTTTTTTTAGAGAGGGGACATGCCAGGGGCTTCTGTTTGTTCCTTTTTACCATAATAGCCCTCACTGCACAGATCAGATGGCCGATGTGTGGATTCTGCTAGTTGCCAAGTATGTCTATTCCAGTTATAAATTTAGGAGCTGAAGAAATAAGCATGGAGTAGGTCCATACATGTGGTGTGTCAGTGTAATTTGAATTTGGGCCCAAACTGACTCTAGCCTGACCGTCATAACCCAAGAGACAGTAGCTTTCATTACAGACAGAAGTGTTGGATGATGAGTTTGCTGAAGATCCCATATTTATTTTTTTATTAATATTTTATTATTTATTTATTGAAGTAGAGCTGATTTACGAAGTTTCAGGTATACAGCAAAGTAATTCATTTATATATACATATATATATTTTTTCAGATTCTTTTTCATTATAGGTTATTACAAGATATTGAATATAGTTCCCTGTACTATGCATTAGGTCCTTGTTGTTAATCTGTTTTATACATAGTAGTCTGTATCTGTTAATTCCAAATTTATCCCTCCCTCCCAAGATCCCATATTTAAACTACAAATTTTTCCTTAAGGGGGAAGATACACTTATAAGTTAAAGGATGCGCAGTAGAGAGATAAAAATGGGTTTAGATTGAAGTGAAGCAAAGAAAAGCATGGTGTCTTGATTTTCTGGAATAGTATATGGTCTCAACAAGGACCTGTTTGTGAGGTGGTCCAGGGTGAATCCAAATGGGATAGATTAGCCACAGTTTGCATCTCATGTCAGCATCATACTGCACATGGGGAGATCTGCAGTAGAAATAGACAGTGGAGTAGTCCATTGATGGGCACCGAGCCCAGTAGGACCAGAAGGGGAGGGAGGATGTCTCAGGGGGGTAGGAATGGGGGTGGGGCAGGGGTGAGGGCATCCTGGAGGAACCCGGATTAAGGTAAAGCAGGGGGTGTGGCTTCTTCATGTTTAAACCCCGTATAATTGATTTCTCACCGTGTGAATGTGCCATCCTCTCAGTAAGAGACTGGTGGAGTCTTGTCTGCGGTTCACACCATTTCCAGGCAGCCAGCTCTTCTCTGCTCTTGAGCTCCCTTCTGTTTCTCCTGTTCACCTGCATACTCGTAACTCCTAATTGCCCGCCTGGCTGACTTCCTCTCTCATCATTTATCTGTGCCATTACCAGATTCATATTCCTCAAATGCCACTTTCATGATGTCATTCCTTTGCTTTTTCCTTCAGTCTCCCTGTGACCCCTCTCCTCTTAGTTACCATGGCCTTTGTTCCACGTTTGCTGGTACTAGTTCCTTTAAAAATGGTTCATAGCGTTGAGAAACTCACCTCTTCGTATCAGCTTCGAGGCGTAAACTTGTTCCCCTGCCATTCAGAGCTTAGGGTTCTGCTGGGGTTCTCCTTGCTTCCCAGGCACGTTTTTCCTTCATGTGAGCTTGGGCCTTCCCTTAATGCACTTATATCTGCACCATCATCCTTAGGAAATTCTTTGAAGGTTCTGGCTGTGAATGGTGCAATTTCCTGTTTTTTGGGATAATGTGAATCTCCTTTGGGAATGTGAAGGAAAAAAAAAAAAGGGAAGTATAATATTTGGGTTCAGTTGGCCAACTTGAACCAGAATGTGCCTCTGTAGTTACAGGGCTCATGGTAGGAAGTTAGCATACATTCTTTGCTTTTGTCCCACCTCAGTCTCTTCTTTGCTGGTTCTCCCTCTTCTGCATCTTCCTGGGCCCTCTGTTTCTCTTACATTGCTATCCTAATGTGATTTCACCTAATCCAGTGGCTTCAAATACCACCTATTTATTGATATGCACCTGTATGACCTCTCTACACTCCAGCCTTATATTATCTTAACATATTCAATGGCATGCCCAAGAGGAATCTTCAAGCTGCCATAAACGAACCAAATCTGTTCCCGAAGTCCACTTCCACTGCCAGACTCCCACCATCTCAATAATACTTGGATTACTGTTCAAATTGTTTATCTTTTTAACTTGATATCTTTGTAGACCACTAAGAAATAACATTTGCCGTTCCATCGTAGAACAATTTTGAAGTGTTTGTGGACACTACCCTCAAATGTTTCCACATCTTATTTCCTTCATAGAATGTGAATTCTTTTACTAACTAATGTTCCACTGTCAGTAAAGTCAATTTATTCTACTATAGCCTGTGTAAACACATCCTGTAATGTGAAGGCGTCAGGGAGAGCATGAAGAAATGAAGCATCATTCTAGAGTGAGTTTTATATTATTTATAAATATATTATTTATAATATATTATATGGATCCCTTCAGTCTTTTATTTCTCCCAGCAGAGGTAATAGATATTTTCTTATGTGTTAACAGTCTGTGCTAGTGGTTGAAAAGTGAGTAGTTTCTGCCTTAAAGAAATGGTATTTCATACTGTCGTAATTAAGTAGCACATTATTAAATTTTGTAATAGATAATATGGATTTTAGAAAAAATTGGTTCCTTAGAGACAAGTGTGAATTTACTTTTTATACTCTGTAAACTTTGATGGGATTTCTTTTGTATTCTCTGATTTCCAAAAGATAAACATTTCCATTTTCCCTGCCCTCTGTTTCTGGCAACCCTGTTATTTATATGGAGGATTTCCAGGCATAGGGAAAGAACCACTTTTGAATCATCTCAATCTCTGGTTGGGTTAACGTGATCCAGGATTGTATGTAAATCCTGTCTCGGGAAGTCTAACCCTAGGCCTCAAAATATCCTTCCACTGTTCACAGACTGTGTGGATAGAGTCTAACACTCATCAGAAAGTAATCAGGCGTATGAGAAGATAAGATGATATGATACAAAAACCAAATGAGATAAACTACAGTATCCCCAGGAGTTACAATGGAGTTAATCAGATATAGACCTTAAAATAACTACGATCAGTATATTCAAAGAATTTGGAAGATGGAGAATTTCAGTAGACAATTAGAACTATAAAGACAAACAAAGTGGATGTTCAGTAACTGAGAGGAAGAACTCAGTGGATTGGGTTAACTGCAGATTAGACACAGCTGAATAGAGAATTAATATACTGTACTCAAATCATCTGGGATCAATGGAGAGTGACAAAAGGATGGAAAATATGGAGAAGAGCAGAAGAGACATAGAAGAAAACAGTGGGGAAATGATGGTTTTTAACAATAAATGGTGCTGGATCATTTTGGCATCAATATAAAAAAAACCCTTTATCTCTAAATTACACTGTACAAAGGAGTTAATTCATGTAGATTGCACATTGAAATGTAAAAAGATAAAACAATACAATTTCCAGTAGATCAGACACATGAACATTTCTTCATTACCTTGGAGTAGACCAAGAGTTTTTAGCAGGACACAAGAGCACTGTCATAAAGGAAAGTATTGATAAATTGGATTGCCTTAAATTTAAGAGCTTCTGTTCATCAGAATGCATCACTAAGAAAGTAACAAGAGAAGCCATAGAATAGGGAAAAGTATCTGCTATACACATAATTGACATGGGCTCTTAACTAAAATATATAAACAACTGAAGGGCAGATAACCCAATAGAAAACTGAGCACAGACTTGAACAGGAACTTTACAGAATTGGTTTTCTTTGAATGGCCAATTAATACCTGAAAAGATATGTTAATAATCATCAGGAAAATGCACTTTGGTCACAATGAAATACCAATGGATGTCCCGAAGCATGGCTATAATTAAAAAGCCTGATAATGCAGAATTGTGGCAAGGGTATAGAGCAACTGAAATTCTTATACCTGCCTGTTGCAGTGTAAATAGACTTAATCACTTTGGAAAACTGATCATCAGCAATGCCTATTAATCTGAAGCTAGGCATACCTTATGATCCGGCAATTTCACTTCCAAATATATATCCAACAGAAATGTTTCCATGCATTCAGCATAAGAAGTGCTTGGCCATATTCATTAATTGAAATAGCCCCAATGTCCATCAACAGTAAAATGAATAAACTGTGGTATATTCACACACTGGAATACCACACAGCAAGGAAAAAGAATGTAGATGAAGACCTGCAAATATAATGTCAAACAAAGAAGGCATGCTCTCAGATAACTGGTAATATTTAGTCTGGTGGTTGAAGAGTTGAGGGAATGCCAACCTGTTCTAGAAGTTCTAGAAGTTCAGCGCATGGGCAGATTTTGTTGACTTTGAGCTTCACACCAAGATCATCTCTATGGGCATTTTGACATGAACTTTAGCATCAGTATCTCTAGGGTGTTTCTCTTGGGCCAGTTAGTTTCACCGAAGTGCGTTGCAGGTGTCAGCCTGGAGGGCAGGGACCGGGCTGCCTGGGTCTGGGGAGCCACCCTGGGGAAGGTGGCTGGAAGTTCTAGTATTCATTGTGCAGAAATTCACCTAGTCTCCTGGTTTTGTTTGGTGGCCACCTCCTTTTTTTTTTCGGCTGTGCCATGTGGCTTGTGGAATCTTAGTTCCTCTACCAGGGATTGAACCTGTGCCCTCGGCAATGAAAACACAGAGTCTTAACCACTGGACCGACGGGGAGTTCCCCTGGTGGCTCCCTCTTTGACTTGGTTTGCTTTCTCCTAGTCTAGAAACTTTCTGTTTGACTTTCTTCAGAGAATACATCTCCAGACTTCCACCTGTGTGCAAGTCTGGCAGTAGTCACCTAGATTCACTGGGTAGAGGAGGTAATCTAAACATCAAACAGTTTTTAATCAGATTTTGCCAAATATTTGTATTTTTGCTCCTTTTCCTTCACCCTTAGTTTTTAGAAGTATCTTTTCAATGCATGGTACCAGGGCAAATGGTTACCTACTTGGAAAAACAGTGGAATTAGATTTCTTCTGAAATCCATATGATGAATCGGTTTCCAGTGGATTGAAGACTTCTGTGTGAAAGACACTCAAAGGAGAAGAAAGAGAAAGAAGAAAAAAAAAAAAGGAAGGGGAAGAGGGACAGTTCTGGATCATATAAATAATGCCTCCAAGTCAATAACAAAAGATCAATAACCCGTGGGAGAATGTGCAAAAGACCGGAACAGGTATTGCACAAAAGAGAGAATATGAACAACAAAGAAGTAACAGAATATGCTTACCATATTAATAATTACTAAAGTTCACATTAACACCACAAGATATAAATGAGTAAAAATTGGATACTACTAGATATTGGTGAGGTGGTTGCTCAGGGGGACTTGTACACTGCTGGTGGGAGTAATTGGGACAACCATTTGGGGAAACCATTTGGCAGTGTTGTGAAGTGGGACATTTGAGGTTCCATTTCTTTTTTTTTAATTGAAGTACAGTTGATTTACAGTATTGTGCTAGTTTCAGGTGTACAGCAAAGTGAGTTATACATGTATATGTATATCTATATTTTTTCAATTCTGCTGTAGTTTATTATAAGATACTGAATATAGTTCCCTCTGCTACACAGTGAGTCCTTGTTGTTTATCTGTTTTATACATAGTAGTGTGTATCTGTTAATCCCATACTCTCAATTTATCCCTCTCTCCCCTTCCCCCTTTGGTAGCTGTAAGTTTGTTTTCTATATCTGTGAGTCTGTTTCTGTTTTGTAAATAAGTTCATCCCATTTATAATTAGAAAACTGAAGCTTTAAAGAGCTTAAGAAATTTGGGCTTCTCTGGTGGTGCAGTGGTTGAGAGTCCGCCTGCGGATGCAGGGGACACGGGTTTGTGCCCCGGTCCGGGAGGATCCTGCATGCCGTGGAGCAGCTAGGCCCATGAGCCATGGCTGCCAGGCCTGCGCACCCAGAGCCTGTGTGAGCTTAAGAGATTTGTTCAAGATCACGCTGTTGGAAAGTGCTAGGGTGGGAATTATAGCCAGATTTGTTGAAATCTCTGTCAATATTATCAAGTTAAAAGAACGACCCTACTGAAGGAAAGGAGAAAAATAACCTAGAAATCATAATGGGGCACAGGCTGTAATAAAGTTTTGGGGTACTGGTATGGTATTGCTGTTGATATACCTCTTTTTTAAAGTCAGCCTGACTCTTGGCACAGTGAGAAGATGGAGGTCTATAGCTCTTACAGAAAGTGGTAGTCTGTTTGCAGGGCACACGGCATTTATCACCTGGTAGCGTATCCTGTGTAATTGAGCATTACGTCACCTAAAAATTTGTTTTAAAAAGTTGGCTGTGTAGAACAATGATACTACTTCATGTTTTCAAAACATTTTAGCTTAAGTTTTGAATAGATAACTCCTACTCATGGTTCATAATCCAGAAAAATTCAAAAAGTAAGAAATTACACCTCATGCTCCACAGCCCCAGATTACCACCATACGAAATAAAGCATTATTATTACTTGCTTATTCATCCTTCCAGAATTTTTTTTTAAATCCAAGCAAAAGTGAGTATAGATTATATTCCTCTCTTGTTACACAAAAGCATGCTATTTTGAACTTTCTTGTTTTACTTAACGTACCTTGCGTTTTTCCCAAAATATATGTAGGCTTGCTTATTTTATTGGTAGCTGCATTGTAACAGTGGACTGTATTTTATTTAACCAGTCCGCTTTTGCTGGACAGTTTCCACCTCAAATTTTTGCTGTGTGTCATATGTATACAAGTATTTTAATAGGAATTGGAAATGTTTTTTCCCAATTTATCTTAAAAATTTTTTAGCTTTATTGAGATATAATTGACATATAGAATTATAAGATATTTAAAGTGTACATCGTGGTGCTTTGATATATACATACATTGTGAAAGGATCCTCCCATCTAGGTAACACATCCGTCACTTCACATATTTTCTGTTTTTGTGTTTGGTGAGAACATTTAAGTTTTACTCTTAGCAAATTTGAACCGTATAATACAGTGTTCTCAATTATAGTCACCAGGTTTTACGTTAGACCCTCAGACCTTATTCATCTTGTAGCTTAAAGTTTTGTACCCTTATACCAGCTTCTCACTATTTACCCCAACCCCTGGCAACCACTTTTCTATTCTTAGTTTTCTATGAGTTTGACTGTTTTTTTAGATTCCACATATAAGTAATACCATGCAGTGTTTATCTTTCTCTGTCTGGCTTATTTTAACTTAGCATAATGTCCTTAAGTTCCATCCTTGTGTTGCAAAGCAATGATAATTCCATTGCATGTATACACCACATCTTTTTTATCCATTTATCTATTGATGACCAAATGGGGGACGTATTTTTCCCCAACTTATTTGTCTCTTGGTTTTGCTCATGGTACCTTTTCCTAAGCAGAAGATTTTTTTACTTCTTATGTGATCCAGCAGTCTAATCAAACATTAGAATTAAGAAAAAGGCCTTGGGGGAAATAAGGACCAAGGAATTGATGTAGAGAACTAGGTAAAGTCTTACAGCAATCTCAACAGCCATATGTATCTATTCAGCTGATGTTTATTGAGCCCTTATTTTGTGTCAGGAACTATGCCCATAAGTGCAGTGATGTTGTGGTGAGAAAAATCAGATACAGTCCTTGCCCTTGGCTATTTTTAAATTTACTGGAAAGACAAACATTATCAGATAATAAAAAATATATCAAGAAATTGCAGTTGGGTAAGGGCCTTAATGCTATGAGACAATGTCATAGGTTTAATTTAAGAAGTCAGTGAAAACTGCAGTGAATTATGAAATATGTATAGGAGTTCACTGGCAAGGAGCGGAGAGAAAAGCCATGCAGGCAGAGAGGCAGTACCTTGTTGCTGGGGGAGGTATTGAGTTTGAAGGACTGTAAGAAGAACAGTATGACTGCCGGGGAGAGAAAGCAAGTGGAAGCTGGAGAGATAGTTGAGAGTGTTGTAAGTTATGATAAGGAGTGTTAAGGACTCGCACGTTAAGAAGAGTGGGGTTCCACTGAAGGGTTTTAAACATGGGAGCAAGGTGGTGGACAAGATCAGTTTAGATGTAAGGCGTGTAAGGGTTAGAGTAGAAGCAGGTAGGCCAGCTAGGAGGCTCTGGTCGGAGAAGAAAGAGAAGGGAATTTGGAAGCTTGCATTTGGTGAGGAGTGGAAAAGTGTAATGGTTTAAGGAGTATTTAATGATTGACTTGGTGTGGGAAGTGAGAGAAAGGGAGGTGAGAAGGATGACTCCTGGGTGTCTGGCTGGTAGAGAGTGGCGCTGTATGGTGGAATATTATATTCTGAAAGACAACCAGTTTTGTTGGGATGATAATGGTGTTTTTTGGGGATCTGTAGAGTTAGGAATGCCTTTGAGACAAGCAAAAGCAGATGTCAAGTCAAGTCAGCAGTTGAATGTACAGGTCTGTAGCTTGAGACACCAGGTTTGGGCTGTACATAGGTGACTGGAAAATGTCTGTGTAGATAGGTGGTAAATTAAATCATGGGTGGGGATGAGATGACCTGAGTGAGATGGGTACAAAGGAAAGAGTAGTGGACCCAGAACTGAGTTTTGATAGATTTGAGCATTTAGGAGCATGAACCAACAAAAGACACAGAGAAGGAAACTAGAACTGTATGCTGTCATGATGTATAGACAAGCAGGAGTGGCAGGTGTATTGAACCCTGCTGAATTGTTCAGACAGGTGAAGGCAGACAGGTGTCCATTGGCTTTGATGTCATGGAGGTTGTTGGTGACCTCAGAGCAAGTGGTGGGAGTGAGAGCAGATTGTGGTGGGTTGAGGAAGTTAGGAGGAAAAATGGAGATACAAGGTGTAGATTTCTCTTTTAAGAGGTTTTACCGAGAAAGGGAAGAGAGAGGCAACGGGGCAGTTTGTAGAAGGATGTGAAAAGCGTTCTGTTAAATGGGAGAGAGTGAATATATAAAAGCAGAAAACGAGTAATTGGCAGTTTTTTTTTTTTTTTTTTTTTTTTTGCGGTACGCTGGCCTCTCATCATTGTGGCCTCTCCTGTTGCAGAGCACAGGCTCCGGACGCGCAGGCTCAGCGGCCATGGCTCACGGGCCCAGCCGCTCCGCGGCATGTGGGATCTTCCCGGACCGGGGCACGAACCCGTGTCCCCTGCATCGGCAGGTGGACTCTCAACCACTGCGCCACCAGGGAAGCCCTAATTGGCAGTTTTAAGGTTCTGAGAAAGTGGAAGGGAATGTGATCCAAAGCACAGTTGGAAGGAGAGAGAGGTCTGCAGTTGTGATGGGGAGGAACGGAGCCTAGGATAGGACGCACAGTAAACTGAGAATTAGGAAGAAGAGTTTTTTCATGATGCTCTCTATTTTCTCTCTACAGTAGGAGGCAAAAGCACTCACGGAGAGTCTCATGAGAGGATGGAAATTTCAGGGTATAAAGAGAAGAAAAATTTGAAGATAGACTGAATAAGTCGACCAGTGAAATGTAGTTGGGTCGCTGGTACTGTCCATTGCCACTGAGTATTGGTGACATGCATTTACAATAGAGTGAATCTGCCCCATATTTAACTTGAGCAGCCTCTCTGCAGAGGTACAGAAAGTATATAGATCATTGGATTCATCCAAATCATTTGGCTACGTGGGTGCAAAGAAAAGAAAGAGGGCAAGAGTGTAAGTGAAGGAGTGCTGCTGGATTGGGAGAAGATGTCATGGATTTAATTAGTGGAAGTTCCCAGCAGGCTGAAGAACTGTCACAGTGGAAGATCGTGCAAGTAGGAATAAGAGCAGATTATGGTCAGAGGGCATGTTTGTAATACTTAGCTTGGAGGGGATGCAGTTAAATGCCGGAATCTTTAATGTTGGAAAAGCTGTTCAGCAGATGGCGAGACTGGGCAGGGAGATATCGCGACCCATCTTGGGGAACCGAAAAGGAAGATGGTATTTTCTGGTCCCGCTCCTCAGCTGGGCTGATGGAACAGGTGTCAACTAACCAAATTTCTGATTTGGTTTCATTCCCAGGTGTCTTACTAATAGGGCTCCAAAAAATAATAAGCAGGAAGGCAAAAGGCTGCATAAATCTACTAAGAGAACCATGTAAATGCTAAGTGTTAAGATTTCAGTGTACGTTACGTATGTGTATTGTGTCCAGAACCACCCCTTTCAGGTTTATAGTGGGAGTTTTTGGAAGTTCTGAGAAGTAGAAGTTGGATGGGATGAGTGATTGCAACAGAGCTGGAGAGATGGATAATGGCAAGGGAGTCCAGCAAGGGAGATTGCTGTAAAGGGGCCTTTGAAGTCAGGGGACTCATTGCCTTTTAGGGTTTCGGGGACTAGGAACTTGGGGAGTGGGTCCAGCAAAGGGAAGGAAATGTGGGCCTAAAACTTTTCAACAGTACCCTAAGTAACCAGACTGATGGTTCAGTATGTCCCCTAGTTCCGGATTGGAGGCAGTTGGTTCAGAGATTAATATTTAATAAATGCCAATTGTTTGAAGAAGAAATAAGTTTATTGAGACAGATTTCATAAAACCAGTGGACAAAAGGGCATGTGAAATCCAGATGTTCAGATAGTGTCTGCTATCTATATCACCCAGTGCTGAAATGAAACTTTTTCTTTGGGTTTATATACACAATTTAATGAAAGAACTGGAATTTATGTGACTTGCCTGGGGTTCAGAGCAAGTTTAAGACTGATGACCAACACAAGTGCAGACAACTTGTGGTTCTACTTTGAATCTTCAGAACACCAAAGCCCTCTTCTCTCCAGTCGCTTTTGTTTGCCTTTCATCTGTCATCTGAAGAATGTGGTTTCCTTTCATGGGCCGGAGGCAAATGAAGTCAGGGCATTGTTTTGTAATACATTGGCAGAGAGATTCAAAGTTGCCTTATTTTCTCTCTGCATAAATGTTTCGATTTTTCGAAGGCAAAAATAGACTGTGCTTGACAAGTTGCTCCAAATCTAAATGTCAACAAGATGGGGACTGTGCCCCCTGGAAACACTTGCATTGGTGGCATGTTCGGGCAGGTGCTATCAACTGTTTTATCATGAGAGGTAATCTTTTGCATTTTGCTGTGTGTAGACTGGTGATGTACATCGAGAGAGACAGCAGAAAGACCACTCCAGGCAAGGAACAGCAAAGCGGCAATGAGTACCTGTCCAAATGCCTGGACCTGCTCACCTGTCACATCGTGCAGGAACTGCCACGAATCCTGGGTAAATTGGAGTCTCGTCCTCAGGCCCCTTGCGGCTTACCTTTCTGCGACTTGGCATTTAGGCATCCCTTCTTTTTTTGTTCTTGCCGGTTTTTTTTTTTTTTTTCAGGCGAGTGCAATGACGCTTTGTCTTGAATGTGTAGTTTCAAAATTTGAATGTGCCTTATCTGTTTTCATAATTATTTTGTATCAGTGACATGAATGAGGCAATGAGCAGGCTAACGGTTACATTGAGTGTCATCTAGCAGTTTTGGAAAATAGAAGGAAAGCCTTTTAATTGGTTAAAATTGGACTTAGGCTATCATTTTAGGTAACTTTTCTCAAGATTTCTCTCTGCATAATTCTGAAGAAAAGCTTTTTCCTTCAGGTTATAGCCACAAATTTATTTTTTGTTAAAAAAATTTTAAATGCATAGGCATTAACATTTAATATTAGAGAATTTTGATATTAAAGTTCAACGTTTGAAATTTTCTTTGGTCTGAATAAAAGATGAAAGTAATAATGATTTGCAAAGGATGTTTATTACAGCTAGCAAAATTGGTTATTCCACTGTTATTTACAGACATGAAAATAATCTAAGGAATGCGTACGCGTACGTTTAGTTTAAATCTCATTCCATGCTTTTCCAGCAGATGTAGCTATAAACCAGAAATGTTTAAAATGTTAAATTTGACCCAACCCATTATGGTAAAAGATATTTAGATGCAGAAATTCAGAATATTAAATCAAAGTAATGAAAATATCTTCATGGCTGATTTGACAGTAACTTTTTGCTCCTTACTAAGACTGTGGGAGATTTTTGCCTGTTAATGACTGAAAATAGAGCATTTCAAAATTTATTTGGATTGTAACCTTTCTAAAATCTGCAAACCAGAGGCCATGAGCTGGTCAATTGATAGTTGAGTTTCTTATTACCTGACTCGTCCTATCTTAGGAGATGAGGGATTCAGGTATCCAACAAACAAGTTTTATTTATTATTGGACTTGCCATCCAATGAGAAGTATTAGGAATTGATATCTTATAACTACCATCCTGTTCTATTATTAAAAAATTCTGATCTATAATCTGTTCACTTGTAATTTTTTAATAACTTTTTTCTGTTTACAAAAGTAATGAGTGCTCATGGTTGAAATTCGGCAAGTGCAAAAAAAAAAAAAGAAAAAAATCATTTCTATTTTAAATTTCTAGGTGAGAGATCAATTTTATATCCATCCTGACCCCAGAGGCCACAACTTTCTGTAGTAATGTCAAGAGTTGTGAATAAAACAATGCAGCTCCTACCCACTTCTTTTATTTGGAGATTAATTGCCTCACTCAGCAATCCCATTAGTGTTCAACCCACAACCAGCGGTCCCTACGTATCTGTGGTCTCTAACCTCACGTGTGCTCTGGGGTGTGCTTCGCAGGTGACATTCTGAACGCCTTGGCTAACGTTTCTGGTCGTAAACACCCATCCACAGTTCAAGCGAAGCAGCTGAAGATGTGTCTCCCCCTCATGCCTATAGTGCTTCACCTCGTAACGTCTCAGGTATCATCCTGTTTGGAAAAAATGTATATAAATGTGACTCCCTTCTTTGTAAACTGGAGCTGAGAAACATCAATTCAGACAAAACATTTTCATTTTTCTTTTGTGCATGGCTTTCGGGATTTAATCTGTGGAAACTTTCATCACACAGGTATTTCGACCTCAAGTTGTAACAGAAGAGTTCCTTTTCAGTTACGGAACTATTCTTGTGAGTAATGCTGAATTCTTCACGTTCCTAATAAAAATGTGGCTGTCTACTGTTTGTGGGATTTGGTGTCAGAATGAGGTAATTTTAAAGTCTTAGTGGTATTTATTTGTCTCTAGGGAAGTGACCTTTTTGTATTTTTATCTGTTGACTGTAAGAAAATTTGACATTTGGAGGAAAAATACATTCTCTCCTGATAATGCACTTTGTTCAGAGACAGACCCAAGTAGCGTAAATAAGTCCATAGAAAACATTTTCATAGATTTTGATATTAAACATCATGAAAAAATTTAAGATAATAAATTAAAAATTTTAATATATTTATATTTAAAGTGTGCACTTTGATACACTTTGATATGTGCACCCCTACATTTGTAGCACCACTGTTTACAACAACCAGGACATAGAAATAACCTAAATGTCCGTGGACAGAAGAATGGATAAAGAAGATGTGATACATATATACAATGGAGTGTTACTCAGCCATAAAAAAGAATGAAATAATGCCATTTGCAGCAACAGGGATGGACCTAGAGAGATTATCATGTTAAGCAAAGTCAGTCAGACAGACAAATATCATATGATATTGCATATATGTGGAATCTAAAAAAAATGATACAAATGAACTTATTTACAAAACAGAAACAGAATCACAGACATAGAAAACAAATTTATAGTTACCAAAGGGGAAGGTGGGGGAGGGATAAATCAGGAGTTTGGGATTAACATATACACACTAATATTTAGAAAATAGATAACCAGAAAGGGCCTACTGTATAGCACAGGGAACTGTATTCAGTATCTTATAATAACCTATAATGGAAAAGAATCTGAAAGAGAACAGATTTATACATATATAAAAAATGGAATTCTGGGAATATAGTATCATCATTTACTTTGGCTAGCGTTGTTGAGTTTTGTGCAGTATCTCTTTTTGTGATGGTATTTCTCTAACTTGAGCTCAATTTTTTTTTTTTTGAGCTCAATTTAACCTTGCCTTTAATTTTGAAGAGATGAGTAACAATGAAAAACAAATCATCATATTATCTTTCACTTTGATTTTTGCTCACAAAAAATAGCCTCTTTGTTCAAGTTGTGGCTCGTGAATTATGTTATCTTTTTCCCTTGCCTGGAATAGTTACAGTATGTACTGTTGATAAAATGGGGAGCTGTACAAAGGGTCACACAGCATCTTCGGTCTTACTTTGATATTAATAATAAACAGTGAACGGAGATTTTCAAAATGCCATGTCATATAGGTATCTAGTTAAAATGAAGTAAACATCTCAATTTTATTGCTTGTTTGGAATAAAAAAAAAAAGATTGCCACCCACAAGAGAGAATATAGTTTTCTAGAAGAGTCATCATACGGTGAAGTATGATGTTTTGAAGTATGAATGTTGAGAAGAGAGGTCACTGATTTTTGTAAGCAGTGTGTTTAGTCAGCGCAGTACGGGTCCTTTTGTACTCATTTTCAAAGTGTTATCATCCTTGAGTCCTGAATTCTACAAAGCACATAATTTTCCTAGTACATTCATGAATTTGAAAATTATTAGAATTTTGTCTGCCACCTCCTTTAATTTGCCTTTTAATCGTTTTAAAGGACAATGTGGGCATCATTTTTAACAGAACTATAATTCTATATTTGTAACTCCACTGCACTAACATATTGATGCCTGAAAAGAGTAATTTTGCCCTTGTAGCCCACCTTGGAATATTTTGGCACAGCGATCGTTTGGGACAGATATAATTGTGTTCATTCTCTTATTTTTTCTCATGTGTAGTACTTTTCTGGGCCTACATTAACTGAGTACAGTTTAGGTTTTCAAGGAACTACCAATATAAAAGTCCTCCAATATAAAAGTCTTTGTGGACTTTAGGGAGACCTCATCTGCTCCATGTAACTCATCGGCTTCCACTGAGAAAGGGCCTCCTCATCTTCTTCTCCCAGGGGTGGGTGTACCCTTTGAAGGTTGGGGGTGTTCTGTAGGGCTCTGTGTGGGTTTTCTTAACAAAAGCACTTTCAGGGCATAGAAAATAACTTGCCTAGTTCAAAGGTAATTGTGATACTGAAAATTCTTTAGCAGTCTTTTCCCTGATAATGTCGCTCAAGTACTGCGAGTTCATACACATAATGAAAAAGGTCTTTTGGCTCTCTTTGGACCATTTTCCTGGTTTGAGTCATGGCCAGTCCCGGAAATCTTTTGTTGTTTTTCTTACCTCATCTGTTATTTGGCCTTAGCTGTGTGTTCATCTTTCTTTACTCGGTGTTGATGGCACTGATGAGACACTAGTCCAGGGAGAATAGTATTGGCTGAAATCAAGGACCTGGATTTAGTTGCCCACCCAGCTCTAGTGTATGTTATGATGAACCGTTGAGAGTTAGATGTTGTTTCTGTGAGTTGATTCACAGTCTACTCAGAAGATGCCACAAATACTGTTGAAGTCACAGTGCCCCTCTGGTGCCGGAGGCATAGGCAACTCCCCGGCAGCCTACAGCCCCTTAGAAGTTCATGGTGTTCATTTGCACAGTAAAGCCTCTTGAGTTTTCTGCTTTAAAAGAATTACTTTACATTTTGCATAGGCAAGGCTTTCCTGAAGTTGTTTGAGAGGTTTTGGGTTTGTTTTTTCTGGGGGGGTGGTGGTGGGAAGGTTGCACAATTATAAATGTTTGTAGGCCAGTGTGCAGAATGGCTTTGTGGAACTGGCCAGAGCACAGTGCTTCTCCCGTCCTGGTGGCCTGAGGGACCAGACCATTCATGTGTATACACTTAGCACGGTGTTGTGAAAGCCCTGCTGTTCTACCTGGAGGTAAATTATTAGTTTTAGTGTTTCTCAAAATGTGTCTGGTTGAGTAGCTACTGTATTATGGCAGGCCTGTTGTCCTTTTATATTTAAAAAATACACCTTACTTTGAGGTATCCAAGCTTGGTCCACCTTTAGTAGCTGTATACTTGGACTTCCGCTGAAGGAGCTCTCCAGGAACTGCTGGCCTGCCTCAGGTGGTATGATCTCCCCTCATTAGAAGGCTCCTGACGGCACAGGCCGGAGGGGGCATTGGAATTGTGTTTCCCATTGGCTTCCGTTTTCCTACTGGCACCAGGCATGGTTTGCCTGTTAACCTATAGACATCTTTTATCTTTTTGGTAGAAAAATTCAGGGTACTTCTTAGATGGAGGCATGAGTAGAGGAATTAACTTTTTGTAAACACTTCTTCTTCCCCAAGTAAAATGAAGTTTTGGTCTCCTTATGTTTTAAAGAGGCAAGTGTTTGGAAGCAATTTAACAGGGCACTTTTAAACCATTATTAAGCTTTCAAAGGGTCCAGGCCAAAGAGAACTACATAGCTGATAATTTCTATTTTCACTTCTTATTGGCAGAAGCAATGTGCCATTGTATCTGCCTCCCTCTCCAGTTAAAAAAAAAAAAAAGTACCTAGGGATACTTTTAGCAGGGAAGCATCTAGGGAAGTGCTATGAGGAAGTTCTGCGGTTAATTTCACCATAGTCCTTTCGAGCCTCCGTTGAATTGGGCTGAGAAACAGGAAGTAATGACAGGAAGGAAATCTGTTTGAGAACTCATGATGTGTATTATCCTTATGTTCACTGTGTTCCTTGTGTCCTTCTGAAAGTGCTCTTGATTCATGAGCTGAGGAAGAGGACTTTGCTCTTAAGTTCTGGCCTCATCAGTTTATAAAAGTACAGTGGTTGTGTGGTGGTTATAGTTTTCTACAAAAAGACATCAAAATTCAGATTTTCAAATGAAAGAAATGATAAAATTATTGTGATTTTTCACATAAGAATATAATTACAGTCTCTGTCATTGATAAATCTTCACTCATCCTGGGCATTGGGATGATTATTAAAAGACATACTCCTGCCCTCTGCAGGTTTTTATTTATTTATTTATTTAATTTTATTGTTTTGGCTGTACTGTGCAGCTTGCGGGATCTTAGTTCACTGACCAGGGATCAAACCCGTGCCCCCTGCAGTGGAAGCTCTGAGTCCTAACCACTGGACTGCCAGGGAATTCCCTGCAGATTTTTATTTTAAGTGAATGTTGTTTTGCTGATAGATTGTGACTTCACTTGTAGCAGATAAAGCAGAGAGAGTGTACTCTTGTATTTTTTAAAAATATACTATATAATTATTTTTTTTAAACATCTTTATTGGAGTATAATTGCTTTACAATGGTGTGTTCGTTTCTGCTGATATACTTACTCATTACCGCACGAATGTTCTTGTTGTAAGGTTTTTTCCTTTTTTTTTCCTTTTTTCTTTTCTTTTCTTTCTTTCTTTCTTTTTTTTTTTTTTTAATACAGACCCGGAATTGATATACCCACCTTGCTTTGAGAGCTTATTCTCAGCTTCTCTGAAGTACTGGATAGTAATGCAGGGCACTGGTCTGCCCTGGAGACACAGCTTTCCCTTTTTCTCTCTAGATAGGGCCATTTTTTTGCCCCACAGTAAGTGCCCATCCTATTTGTTCCCCTGCTAAACTCCCAGCTTTGAAGCTCACGCCCTTAGAAGATGCCCCATGTACTGTGGTCATCTACAGATTTTTCTGGGTCATTGCTTCTCGCTCAGAGTCTTTTAGCACTGGGCTCACTGTCATTCTTAGAGAATCCGGTACCCCTAGGGAGGATCCTTCCAACACCTCAGCCTCTCAGCTCCTCAACCACCTCTCTCCCCATGAGCTTGTCTTTCCCTCCCTCAGTTCCCTCCGCCCATGGCCTTATATTCAGCGTCACTGCTCTCTGGCTCCCACACCTAATTTTCAGCTCTCTAGCCCTGCTCCCCATCTCCAACAGCCTTTTAATTCCTCTGAGACTTAAATTGGCCTTTTACCACTTTGCACTCACCATCCTGCCCTCCCTGGGCCCAGTGACTTTTCTCTTTACTCCCCTTAGAGTCCCTGGTTCAACCCCTATCCCTGCCACACACACCCGTAATCCCTCTCCTGTCTCTTCCTCCGTTGTCCTCCTCCGGCAAACCCAAGTCCTCGTTCAGTTTAATTCTCTACCTACCCCACCCCTGCTTTGAGTGACTAAGTATGGCTAGAGGAAAACACGACGAAAATAGCTGGTCTCACTTTAAATTCATGACTGCTCATCTCAAACAAGCCCTCTCTGCAGACTGGGACATCTAGTTCCTTTTCCTAATTTATACACCTTCACGCTCACCTAGATGACTCTTCATACGTTCCCTCCTCTCCTTGAATCTGCAATGCCTCCTGCCCTGTCCTCACTCTCACCTGATTAATTCCTATTACACTGAGAATGAAAAAGAAGGAATAGATCCAAAGAGATTTAAATTGGTAAATCAATGAAACATTCAGTAGGGATTTTTTTTAAATTAAACTGGGGAAGTATAAGGAAGAAAATAAATTGAAAGAACCCTATAGTTTCACCATCTAGAAAACCCTTGTCGCTGTTAAAACAGAAAAAAAATGAATGCATGTGCATAGCTAGAAAATTCCAACAGTGCAGAAAAGCAGAAAATGAATAGTGAAAGCGTACCTCCTGGGCACTGCAGTAGTCCTCCCCAAAGGGAGCCTCTGCGAGTGGTTCCTGTGATTTCTTCCTCGAAAATTTTTGTTCACATCTGTGTTTGTATATTATCTATATATTCTTTAAAAAATTATATAGAAAGATCATACTATAAACACTGTTCTCCCTCTTCTTTCTTTACTTAAGTAAGCTATTGACATTTAAGTAGATTTATTGAAGTCAGAAGACATCTTTTTATGAACTCTTTTCAACATCAAATCCATATTTATTCAGCCAAAGTTATGTGCCCATGTTGAAATTTTATGAAATTATTTCAGCCAAATTATTACGAAAAGCTTACAGTGCCTCTTTTTATTATTTATTATGTTATTTCGTTGTTAGTCTTTTTTGTTTTAGTTATAGACTGAAAAAGAGAATTCAAGCATTTATAAGATATATGCTTATTAAAGAAAATGTAGAAAATTATAGTGATATTGGAAGAAAAATATCACCTATAACTATCAGTCGTTAACAACCATTGTTAACATATTGTTGTTTACTTAGTGTTTTCATGTATATGCATTTGTGTGTAGAAATCTACGTATGTATATATAAGATATGTATATGACTTATACCAATACATGTGGTTGAAACTATGTTGAGTATATATAGATTTGTATTCTTTTTTCCATTTAACATTGTATCATAACTATTTTCCCGTATCTTAAATTTTTTTTTCACTTTTTTTTTTTTTTTTTTTGCGGTACGTGGGCGTCTCACTGTTGTGGCCTCTCCCGTTGCGGAGCACAGGCTCCGGACGCACAGGCTCAGCGGTCATGGCTCACGGGCCCAGCTGCTCTGCGGCATGTGGGATCTTCCCGGACCGGGGCATGAACCCGTGTCCCCTGCATTGGCAGGTGGACTCTCAACCACCGCGCCACCAGGGAAGCCCTTTTTTCACATTTTAATGGCTACATACTGTCCCATCTGTATGAACTGTATACAGTTTGATATCATTTCAGTAAAGTTTAAAAATACTGAAACAAAAATAGTATTTAGAGACATATGTATATGTGGTAAAACTATTAAGAAATGCTGAGGAAATGATAAATTCATGGCAGTGGTTATCTCTGGAGGAATGACAGGCAGGTGGGATGTGGGAAGCTCATGCAAAGAATTGGGAATATCTTAGTTCTTAACGCGAATGGTAGGTTTAAGAGTCTTTATTCTTTATAACATAAAATCTATCTATATATCTTCTTTTGTGTATGTTATATATAGTCTTGTTTTTTGAATTTTATTTTATTTTTTTATACAGCAGTTTCTTGTTAGTCATCCATTTTATACACATCAGTGTATACATATCAATCCTAATCTTCCAATTCATCACACCACCACCCCACCCCCCACTGCTTTCCCCCCTTGGTGTCCATACGTTTGTTCTCTACATCTGTGTCTCGATTTCTGCCCTGCAAACCGGTTCATCTGTACTATTTTTCTAGGTTCCACATACATGCGTTAATATACGATATTTGTTTTTCTCTTTCTGACTTACTTCACTCTGTATGATAGTCTCTAGATCCATCGACGTCTCAACAAATAACCCAATTTCGTTCCTTTTTGTGGCTGAGTAATATCCCATTGTATATATGTACCACATCTTCTTTATCCATTCGTCTGTCGATGGGCATTTAGGTTGCTTCCATGACCTGGCTATTGTAAATAGTGCTGCAGTGAACGTTGGGGTGCGTGTGTCTTTTTGAATTATGGTTTTCTCTGGGTATATGCCCAGTAGTGGGATTGCTAGATCACATGATAATTCTATTTTTAGTTTTTTAAGGAACCTCCATACTGTTCTCCATAGTGGCTGTATCAATTACATTCCAACCAGCAGTACAAGAGGGTTCTCTTTTCTCCACACCCTCTCCAGCATTTGTTGTTTGTAGATTTTCTGATGATGCCCATTCTCACTGGTGTGAGGTGATACCTCATTGTAGTGTTGATTTGCATTTCTCTAATCATTAGTGATGTTGAGCAGCTTTTCATGTGCTTCTTGGCCATCTGTATGTCTTCTTTGGAGAAATGTCTATGTAGGTCTTCTGCCCATTTTTGGATTGGGTTGTTTGTTTCTTTAATATTGAGCTGCATGAGCTGTTTATATATTTTGGAGATTACTCTCGATTTCGTCTTTTATAGCTGTTATCAGTTGCCTTATGTATTGAGGTGCTCCTATGTTGGGTACATATATATTTATAATTGTTATATCTTCTTCTTGGATTGATCCCTTGATCATTATGTAGTGTCCTTCCTTGTCTCTTGTAACATTCTTTATTTTATTTTAAAGTCTATTTTATCTGATATGAGTATTGCTACTCCAGCTTCCTTTTGATTTCCATTTGCATGGATATCTTTTTCCATCCCCTCACTCTCAGTTTGTATGTGTCCCTAGGTCTGAAGAAGGTTTCTTTTAGCCAGCATATATATGGGTCTTGATTTTTTTATCCATTCAGTGAGTCTGTGTCTTTTGGTTGGAACATTTAATCCATTGACGTTTAAGGTAATTATTGATATGTATGTTCCTATGACCATTTTCTTAATTGTTTGGGGTTTGTTTTTGTTTTTGTTTTGTGGTACACAGGCCTCTCACTGTTGTGGCCTCTCCCGTTGCGGAGCACAGGTTCTGGACGCGCAGGCTCAGCGGCCATGGCTCACGGGCCCAGCCGATCCGCGGCATGTGGGATCTTCCCGGACCAGGTCACGAACCCATGTCCCCTGCATCGGCAGGCGGACTCTCAACCACTAAGCCACCAGAGAAGCCCTGGGGTTTGTTTTCGTAGGTCCTTTTCTTCTCTTGTGTTTCCCACTTAGAGAAGTTCCTTTAGCACTTGTTGTAGAGCTGGTTTGGTGTTTCTTAATTCTCTTAGCTTTTGCTTGTCTGTAAAGCTTTTGATTTCTCCATCAAATCTGAATAAGATCCTTGCTGGGTGGAGTTATCTTGGTTGTAGTTTCTTCCCTTTCATCCCTTTAAGTATATCATGCCACTCCCTTCTGGCTTGTAGAGTTTCTGCTGAGAAATCAGCTGTTAACCTTATGGGAGTTCCCTTGTATGTTATTTGTCATTTTTCCCTTGCTGCTTTCAATAATTTTTCTTTGTCTTTAATTTTTGCCAGTTTGATTACTATGTGTCTTGGCGTGTTTCTCCTTGGGTTTATCCTGTATGGGACTTTGTGCGCTCCCTGGACTTGGGTGGCTATTTCCTTTCCCATGTTAGGGAAGTTTTCGACTACAATCTCTTCAAGTATTTCCTCAGGTCCTTTCTCTCTCTCTTCTCCTTCTGGGACCCCTATGATGCGAATGTTGTTGCGTTTAATGTTGTCCCAGAGGTCTCTTAGACTGTCTTCATTTCTTTTCATTCTTTTTTCTTTATTCTGTTCCACAGCAGTGAATTCCACCATTCTGTCTTCCAGGTCACTTATCCATTCTTCTGCCTCAGTTATTCTGCTACTGATTCCTTCTAGTGTAGTTTTCATTTCAGTTATTGTATTGTTCATCTCTGTTTGTTTGTTCTTTAATTCTTCTAGGTCTTTGTTAAACATTTCTTGCATCTTGTCGATCTTTGCCTCCATTCTTTTTCCGAGGTCCTGGATCATCTTCACTATCTTTATTCTGACTTCTTTTTCTGGAAGGTTGCCTATCTCCACTTCATTTAGTTGTTTTTCTGGAGTTTTATCTCGTTCCTTCATCTGGTACATAGCCCTCTGCCTTTTCATCCTGTCTGTCTTTCTGTGAATGTGGTTTTCGTTCCACAGGCTGCAGGATTGTAGTTCTTCTTGTTTCTGCTGTCTGCCCTCTGGTGGATGAGGCTATCTCTAGCTCATTTTTTAAAGGAAACAAACTGATATATTTTCTGATTGTGTGTTTCATAATAAACTGGTAGGAACACTTTAGTGATTGTGATGAATTATTGGAGAGTCAGCATGAACTAGCTTGAGAGTTGAAAACTCCTGGGGGCTCAGTCTGAGGTAGGGGACACTTTGTGGGTTTTCCCTCCAGAAGCTCCACCTAGTTCTCACATTAAAGATTGGGGAAAAAATCTCATGTTCTTGACAGTCCAGTGATTAAGACTCTGCGCTTCCAATACAGGCGCTGCAGGTTCGATCCCTGGTCTGGGAACTAAGATCCCACATGCTACTAGTGTTGGAGGGTCTCCTGCAGAAGTAGGGGGGTGGCTGTGGTTTACCATGGGGACAAGGACACTCTATAGTCTTGTATATGTACCAAAAATTTTAAGAAAATCATTGGATTATAATAAGATCTATTGATATTTTCCGCTCCAGGCTAATTGCTGACATAATTATTTTTTATTCCAAGGCTATCTTATATTTTATTTGCTATTTGTTATCATATCTAAAATATGATATATGTATTATTTTGTGAGCTAGGGGCAGGCACTAAGCTGCAGTGTCTCCGTGCAGCACCAGCACAGGTGCTCTGCCTGTTATTAGCCGGGGCAGTGATGGTTTCATTCACATCACGTTCACAGAGCGCCCCTTCTGTTCGGAGCACTCACTTGGGGTCTGGGAGGTTCACCCCAGGTTGTTCACAGCTGAGCTGCTCAGGCCTGCCTCTGAAACATTGTTGGGGGTCATCCCACAGGGAGGCATGGACATGGTGTGTGGGGCACAGTTAAGGGAGTTGGGGTTGGGGTTCAAAGTATGTAGGAGGGTCTCAGAACAGTGGTGAATTTTGAAGACAGGCCTTTAACTGCTGCATCTTGATGCAGTACTGATGCTCAGGGTAGCTAAAGCTTGACCTCCCTTTGAGATGACTGTTGCTCCTGATTCAGTGCCGTCCTCACTAATGTCCCAATGTACTGCGTGAGTAAGTGTGGCACGTTGGAAATGGTTTAGGTGTCAACTGGATTATCCTCACTTTACCAGGTTGACCTCTCTGTGCTTATATTGCTATTGATTTTATTTTAACATTTCGTCTCACTGGTAGTGATTTGTATATTTAAAAATGATTATAGTTTATAGTGTATATATACTATTCATATGATCATGTTTCATAGCTATGATTATAGTGTTCATAATATGTATATAGTACTTAATGCCTTCCATGAGTTATTTCATTAAGAATGATAGAGTTTTGGGCAAAATGTTACTGTTTTTTTAAGGACTGCCTTATAAATATTATTTATTTGCAGTTACCATTCATGTGTAGTGTAGAATGATTCAAGTTTTAAAAAAAATTTCTAATGACTTTTGTGCATTAACTCCATCAAGAGACTTTCTAAAAATATTATCTTTCTGCTTCTGGATAAAGAAATTAATGCCTACTTATCCCATGAAATTTAGAAACTGTAGAAAAATATAATGCGAAGCTAAAAATCACTTGATTCCTACTGCCTGGAGTTCATCATGGTGAACATCTATAGGATCATATATTCAATTTTTTCTGTGCATGATTCTTACATCAGAGCTATTTTAAAATCTCTATTTATTAACGTTTTTATTTTTTACAGAGTCATATTAAATCAGTAGACTCAGGAGAAACTAACATAGATGGAGCTGTAGGTGAGTAGACCATGGGACATTTTACATCTGTACTTGAGGTATTCTGATATTATGATTTTGGACATATAAATAAACATCTATAATAATTAACTGTATTTCTAGGACTGATGGCATCAGAAGAATTTATCAAGATCACCCTGTCGACTTTTGAAGCAGTGATACAGTATCCTGTTTTATTGAAAGACTATTGCTCTACGGTCAGTTCTGGCAACTTTGGAGAAAGATACTTCTTTGTTTACTTGGTAATTCCGTATATAAAGAGACTAGTTGACATGTGTTTGGTTCATACATGTTCCTCACATGAAATAACCATTGAGAAAAGTTGCCCCTTGACAGGATGAACATAAGAAATCCCTTCCTTCCTTGTTGACTTGTTTTTGGTGGTTCTTTGCTCATTATTCCCTTTCCCTTCTGGTCCACACCTTACCCCCAGTGTGCTCCTTCTTACTCCTTGCCTGATTATTGGTTGTAACCAACAGCGAAGACTCTTAGAACAGAGTTTCTCAACCTTGGACTATGGGCATTTGGCGATGGACAGTTCCTTGCTTTGGGGCATGTCCTGGGCATTGTAGATGTTTAGCAGCATCCCTGGCCTATACATAGTAGATGAGGGTAGCACCCAGTCCAGCCCCCCTCGGCTGCAACAACCAAAAGGGTCTCTACACATTGCCAGATGTCTTCTGGGCAGCGAAATTGCCCCCATTTGAGAACCTATGCCTTAGGGTGATCTTTAGGTGAGCTGAGCGATGACTTTAGAGGAGGGAGGAAAGTTTTGTGACTACGTTCTCATCAGCAGAAAGCCCTCAAGAAAAGGAGCCAGGTAAGACGAGGACCACAGCAATCATTTTCGTATTCTCTCTCCTGGTTCTAGGGGTTGACTTAGGTCAGCAAGGCAGTTCTCAGTCAAGGTCTTTCAGGAGGTTCCAGTCAGTGGTGCCTGGGGCTGGAATCATCTGAAGGTCACTCCCTCACATGTCTGCCTCCAGCTGGGACTCTGCAGGCATCTCTCTCCATCTCTGTGGGTGTCTCCAGCAGGGAGACTTCAGGGTGGCCCGACTTCTTACATGGCAGCTTAGGACTTTAATGATACATTCTCGAGAGAGAGCGGATAATTATTTTTTGAGGGTAGGAAATGTCTACCAGCTCTTTATGGTTCTGTTCAATATATTTTATTATAAAATATAAAATACAGAAAAGTGTATTAACGTGTGTGTAGTTTGATGACTAGTTGTAAAGCAAGTGCTCAAGAAATCACCACCCAGTTAAAAAAGAAAAACAAAACAGAATGTTACCATTCTGAGCCCCGAAGTCCCCTCAATCACAAATCCTTTCCTCCCTGGAGAGGGGACCACTGTCCTGACTTTCATAGTAATCATGCCTGTGCATTCCTTTGTGGGCCTGTGCCTGCATTCTTAAACAATATAGGCTGGTTTTGCCTGCTTTTGCTGTTTGTTTCAATACGTTATGTATTCATTTGTGACTTGTTTTTTTTGCTCAGTGTTTGTAACATCCATGTTGTTAAGTATCTTTGTGCTTTTATTCTTCATGAGTGTATAGTGTCCCACTATAGAAACCTGAGTATATGAAATATCACAGTTTACTTATTTATCCTTGATAGACATTAGGCTATGTCTAGTATTTGGCATTTACAAACAATACTGCTATAGATATTCTTGTTTATGTATTTTGCTCCACATAAGCATGCATTATTTCTGGGGTACATACATAGGAACGGAATTAGTGGTTATAGGAAATATGCAAACTCAGTTTGTCTAGAAAGTGACATTGTGTTTTCCAGAGAGGGGGTGCCAGTTTACTTTCACACCAGCACTGCAGGACCTCATGTCCTCGTTCTTCCCAATTCTTGTTATTTCAGCCTTTTAAATGAATGGGTGTATAGTGATGTTTCACCATAGTTTTAAATTGTATAGTCAAGACTACTTATGAGGCTGAGTGGTTTTTCAACTGTTTACTGGCCCTTTGGGAATAATCTTTTATGACATGCTTGTCCACGTCTTTCTAAGATTTTGGTTTTCTTGTGTAGTTTTTCAAATTTATTGGCATAAAGAAGTTCATAGTATTTTCTTGCCAATTTTTCTTAGTGTTTGTGTAATCTAATAATATATCCTTTAAAAATATTTGCTATTTACTGTTATTCCTTCTTTTTCTTCTCTTGAACAATCTAACTAGAGGTTTCTTAGTTTTACTGACTTTATCAAAGAGCCAGCCAGTGTTCGGTTTTGCTAATCTCCTACATACTATATGTTTCTTTTCTCTTTTATTAGTTTCTGTTCTGTTTGCTTAATTTTGTTCTAATTTTGTTAATTTCTGTTCTGTTTGCTTCCTTTCTCCTTTCTTTGGATTTATTCTGCATTCTTTTCCTAACTTTTTGAGATAAGTAGTTGATTTTTAAAAATATTTCTTCCTTTCTAACATATGCATTGAAGATGGTGTCTCCCTCCTAAATACTGCTTTAGCTGCATTCCACAAATGTCGGTATGTAGCATTTTTGGTATATTTCAGTTAAAATATTTGCTTTCATTCATGGGTTATTAAGATAAATAAATTTTCAAACATATGGGCACTTTTTAGTTTTTTTTAATAATTGATTTCTGACTTAATTGCATTGAAGTTAGAGCAATACTCTAATTTCAGTCTATTGAAATTTATTAAGGCTTGCTTCATAGTCCAGTACAAAACTTTTTGGTAGATGTTCTGTATGTGTTTGGAAAGAATAGGTATTTTGCAATTCTTAGGTGCAGTATTCAGTTATATGTCTGTTAGGTTAAATTTATTAGTTATCGTGTTCAAATCTTTTCTATCTTTTTAAATTTTTGTCTGTTTGTCCTAGAAGTTACTAAGAGAAGTGTTTCTAAATCTCCTTTAAGGCTATTATGAATTTGTTTATTCTTGTGTAGTTCTGTAGTTTTTGTTTTATATATTTTGAAGCCATATTATTAGGTGCATGCAAATTTAAAATTATTGTGCCATTTTATGAAATTGACCTTTTTCTCATTGCAAAGTGACCTTTATTTTCTAGTAATGTTTTTGTCTTAAGATCTGCTTCATCCCAGCTTAATATAATCATACCTGCTTGCTTCCTGATACATCTTCTCTCATTCTTTTCCTTTCAACATCTCTCTGTCCTTATGTTTAGATCTGTGTCAAGTAAATATCATATAGTACTTAAAAAAATCTAATTTGACTTTTCCCTGGAACATGTACTCCATTTACATTTACTGTAATTGTTAGTATATTTAGATTCATTCCACCATCTTCTTTCAAGCTTTGTCGTACATATTTTCTCTTTTCCTACTTCTACTTTCTTATCTTTCTTTTCTGTTGGCTAACTTTTTTCTGCATTTTTTTTCTCTATGTAAGGTTGGTAGCAAAAGCTGAACTTAAAAAGAAATGATCTTTTCTTTAAGTAAAATACAGGCCATAGCCTACTCAACTCCATTTAGTCCTCTCATGATATATATGTAACTTTTACCTGATACATATATATATTTTTTGATATTTTAAAGTCTGTCTTGTTTCTCTCTCTTTTTAACTCCCTTTTGTTATGAAATGATAAAAGAATACTCATTATTACTACTATAATATGTTCATTTGCCTTTGCCCCCATATTTACTACTTTTCTTGTTTTTCTTTCTTTCTTACTTCTCAGTCCTTCCATCTGGGTTCACTTATTTCTGACTGACATTCATCCTTCACAGTTTTCCTTAGCTTTGGGTGAACTGGTGGCAAACTCTGTCTGATAAAGTCATTGTTTCTTTTTGTTTTTCCCCAAATATTTATTTATTTTATTTGGCTGCGTCGGGTCTTAGTTGCGGCATACGGGACCTTTTAGTTGCAGCATGCAGGACCTAGTTCCCTGACCCTGGATTGAACCCAGGCCCCCTATATTGGGAGCACGGAGTCTTAACCACTGGACCACCAGGGAAGTCCCAAAGTCATTGTTTCTTGAGGTAGATTTTTTTTTTCTGAGTGTTGAATTCTAGGTTGGCAGTTACTTTTGTTGTTGTTTAGTACTGTGAAGATACTATTTCATTATCTTATGTTCTGGGTTGTTGCTATTGAGAAGTTCACTGATAGTTGGTTTTTCCTGTGAAGATAATCTGTCTCTCTGTTCCTTGTTTCCTCCTAAGACTTTTTCTGGGGGGGAGGGGGGAGGGCCTTTGGTTTCTATAGACTCACTGTGTCATAACTAAATATGAACTTCTTTTTGTATATTCTGCTGAGGATTCTGTGTCCTTTTTGAATCTGTGGATTGTCCCTTTTTCTTCAACGTTGCAAAATTCTCAACCCTCATCTCTGCTTATCTTCTCTCTCCCCTGCTCCGTCTCCTTTTAGCAGCTCAGATCCCGTGTATATTAAACTTTCTCACTGTATTTTCTATACTTCTTACTGTGTTTCTGTATATTTCACCCTTTCTCTCTCAGTTATATTGTGGTTAATTTTGCTCTGTTTCTGTCTTCTGTGTTCAGTCTGGTGCCAAATACATCCACAATGTTTTAAATTTTGGTTGTTTTTCATGTGTAGAAGTTATGTTGTCACTAGAAATTCTGCTTGTCTGTTTTATTCAATCTACTGTATTGCTTTTTATAATTTCCTCTTCCTTATAGTTATTTCCCAGTTTGTGCTTTGTTTATTCACATTTGTTAGATGTAGTTATTTTACAGTGTCTCATAATTTCAGTGTCAGAAGACTGTGATGTGGTGTCTGTTATATCTTGCTCATACCCACTTCGTCTTGTTTTCTTGCACCTTGTTAACGTTTACTGCGTGTTGGTCATGGGACTTGAAATCTGTTTGTGGGCATTTCCTCAAGCCAAGTGTGGATGTTCCCTCCTCCAAGAGGCTTCATGTTTGTTGGGGCCCTGCCAGCCAGGGCTACCTCAGACCACGGTCATTTGTACCCAGTGTGAAAATTCCTGAGACCGTAGGTCTGAGAGCATAACTTCTCAGGGCAGCCTTCTCAGCAGTTCCCAGGAGTGTGAATTTATGTGGAGGGGTTAGTGACTAGATCTGGTTTTCCTAACTCTGAGGGTATCATCTCCACACCCGCCGCAAAGTGCCCAGCTCCGTGTAGAAGACTCCCAAAACTCCACATGCTCAGACCCCTGTCTCTCTGGTCCCACTGGCCTCCATCGGAGCCTTGTGTTTGTGGTATTGGTAAATGCCTCCAGAGCGCTGTCAGTTACATGCTCATATGTTCTACTCAACTCTCTAGTTAAGGCTTTCATTCAGAAATTGGTAGGAAGGATCCCCCACTGCCTTTTCAGGTCTTAAATATTTTAAGGTTTTGTTTGTTGATATTTTATCTGGCAATTTTTCATTGTGAATTTTCAGTGAGAGAATTAATCCAAATAACCATACTCACTATTGCCAGAAAGCCTGTTTGTTATGGTCACTTTCTTAGCAATGATTTCTCAGTCTTCCATTGAGATACTACTTGCTTGAGTGTTGCTTATTAATTCTTTTCCTTAATGAGCAGTAACCCCATGGATAATTTGTTAAGATCCAGTATTTACAAATGTCTATACTTATATTTAATGAGACATTTAATTAGTTTACTTTCTAATCATGAAGTGCTACCATAATAATCATTGCAAGGACAGCCTGTGTTACTATAGGAAAGCTATCATTGTAACTCATGGACTTCCTAAAAAATATTTTTTTAATGCTGTAACTCATGGGAAACCCTCTAATTACCTCTTGTTGAGCATGACTGGAATACGTGAAACTGAAGATCCAGCACCGCAAAGGGTATCACATTGTTGGAAATGTTCGCACAAACTGTATTCAAGGGTACTGGTCAGTACTTTGTTATATGGAAGTGGTTACATGCACTTAATTCTTGCCGAGCACAGATAGTGAACTCACATTTTTTCCCATAGTTGAGATCATTTAGTGCCTCATAGTTGGAAATTATCAGTGTGGCTTGCAGAGCAGTTAGAAATACCATAATGATTTGGTTTGTACAGAGAATTTGTTCCCATTCATGGTGGTTTAAAAAAAAATGTTATTAATAGCAAAGGGGAAAATAAAGATGATTCTTTATTAGAAATTTCTAACAGTAATATACATAAGTTGCCTAAAATATAATCTGTTTAAACTTGAAAAACCATAAAAGCTTAAGCCATGGCTTTAAGCTAAGCCGTAATACCTTCTTTAATGAAAAGCCTGTCCTTTTGTAAGTTTTTAAACTGAAGGCTGGAGGCTAATAAACATTGAGTAGTTTAACTTGAATGAAACTAAAGTTTTGAGTTAGTACCAAGAGTTGGTGAGGATGTAGAGCAAATGGAACTCTCAGAAACTTCTAGTGGGAATGTAAGTTGGTACAATTCCTTTGGAAACCTGTTTGGTAGTAGCTACTGAAAGTAAACATAAATACATTATGACTCAGCAATTTCACCTATAAATATACATTCAATAGAAATGCAAGCGTATGTTCACCCATATACACATAGAGGATGCTCATAGCCCCAAATGGGAAACTATACAAATGCCAATCAACAATCTAATGGGTAAGTAAACTATGATTTGGTCATGTAATAGAATACTATGCAGCAAGGAAAATGAACGATCTGTAGTTACACTTAAGAACATGGATAAATCTCACAAAGTTAATCTGTGACAAAGATAACAAATACGAAATAACATGATCGATTTGCATTAAGTTTAAAAACAGAGAAAACTAATCAGTTACAAGTCAGGTTAGTGGATACCCTTGGGGCAATTAAGGGTTTACAAGGGGGCTTTGTCCAAAATGTCCTGGAAGTACCTTTTTTTTTTTTTTTTTTTTTAATCTGGGTGCTAGTAATATGAGTGTGTTCATATTGTGAAAGTTAACTAAGTTATATACTTAGGATTAGTACATCTTTGTGTTATATTAAAAAGTTTTCATAGATACGAAAAATTTTTTCTAATAAAAAAGTGTTTAGAGCTTAATGTAAGCCTATTTTTTTAAGCCTATTTTTTAAATGAAGTTAACTGATATGAATTAGCATATCTATGTATCATTGACATGGACTTGTATTCTGTATTAGTTTCCTGTAGCTGCTATAACAAATTACCACAAATTTAGTGGCTTAAAAAAACACAGATTTATTATTTTAGAATTCTGTAGGTCAGAAGTACAGAATGGGTCTTTGGGGCTACAAGCAAGATGTCAGCCTACCTGTGTTCCTTTTAGAGGATCTAAGGAGAAAATCTGGTTGTTTGTTTGTTTGTTTGTTTGGCTTTTCCAGCTTCTAAGAGCTGCCTGCATTCCTTGGCTGTGACCCCTTCCTCCATCTTTGAGGCTGGCAGTGTAGTACCTTCAAATCTCTCTCTCCCCTCTCTCATTCTCACCTCTGCTTTTGTTGTCACATCTTCTCTGACTCTGGCCCTCTTGTCAGGGACCTTTGATTTTACATTGGGCCCACCTGTATAATCCAGGATAAACACCTCAAGTTCCTTAACTTAATCACATCTACAAAATCCCTTTTGCTGTGTAAGGTAACAAATGAACAGGTTTCAGGGATAAGGGTGTGGACATCTTTCTGTCTACCATCATTCTGTCTACCACAAATTCCTATTTTTTTCGATGGCTTCATTACTATAATTATTTTGGTGCTCTAATTATATCAGATTTGGCCTTTCAAGTTGGCTCCTCTGTCCTTGTGACATACCCTCTCATTTTTTGAGTGAGTTTTTACTTTGTGTCACAGCAAGGTATTCTTGCCTCAGCTTGTAACGAACCTGACCTGGCTCTAGAATCAGTCATTTCTTTGAGGAGCCCTGGTTCCCTTTCGTGGGAAATGGCTTTAGAGACCACAATCAGGGCGCTAAATGTCTGCTGTCTCCTGGGATGTCTTAGCTTCTAGACCCTTCCAAGAAACAGAGCTAGGAAATATATACATGTAAGTACACGTATGAACACACAGAGGACACACTTATATGCATACTTACATATACACGTACACACACATAAACATATTTTGAAATCATGAGTTCACACCAGTGTCTTCAAATCCAGTTCATCCCCACATGGTTCTTTCTTGCCTTGCCCCATTCCATATTTTTGTGTCCTTTCTTCCTTTGTAAAAATTCTGGCTTCTAGCAACATCAGCACATTTCCTCATTTGCTTAATGTTATAATATGTCTGAAATTGTTGCAGAATTGCTTTACCCAGACCAGTACGAAAACAAACCTCATGAAATCAGGATTTGTTTGCAGGATTTCCTCCTCCCCCCACCTCCCAGATGTCACCCAAGCAAGGCTGGGGTGTACAGTCAATACTTGGGTTAGTGCCCCGTCTTCCCTTTTAGTGTGGTCATATTGAATAATATTCATTTGAAATATAGTTGATTTATTTTCAATTTGCTTTCAATTTTAGGTTTTCTTTTCTTCCCTTCTTATGCTTTTTGATTTGATTTGATTTTTTTATTTTATGTATTTATTTATTTTTGCGGTACGCGGGCCTCTCACTGTTGTGGCCTCTCCTGTTGCGGAGCACAGGCTCCGGACGCACAGGCTCAGCGGCCATGGCTCACGGGCCCTGCCACTCCGTGGCATGCGGGATCTTCCCGGACCGGGGCACAAACCCGTGTCCCCTGCATCGGCAGGCGGACTCTCAACCACCGCGCCACCAGGGAAGCGCATTGATTTTATTTTTTGAATATGTAGAAGGTTAGCATGCTTCTAAAAGTAAAAACTGTAAAAACAGACATATTCAGAGCAGCATCACTCCCTTCCCCTCTCCCCCCCGGGTATATAGCCTGTTCACTTCATCACCATTCCATCATACCCTCCCTACTCTTATAGGTAACCAGTCTCGTTTTCTGGCTTGTCCTTTCAGTGTTTCTTTTTGTAGAGATAACGTTTTCTTATTTCCCCTTTCTTCCTTATACAAGAAGTAACATACTATATTTTCTCTTTTGCACTTTGCTTTTTCATTTAGTATGGATACTGGAAATCATTCCATCTCTTTCTTCATAAGAGCAGTGTAGCACTCCGTCATGTTTGTGTATATCATAGGTTGTTCAACCCGTCTCTGATGTGTGGACATTTGGGTAGTTTCTAATCTTTTCAATCACAAACAAATAACCTTGTGCATGTGCAGTTTCCTTCTGTTGGAGGTGTCTCTTCAGTGCAAATTCCTGGACTGTGGGATCAAAGGGTAAATGCGTATGTAGTTATGCTAGATACTTCCCGAGTCCCTTCCACATGGGTTTACTATTTTGCTTTCCCACCAGCAGTGATCAGAGGGCCTGTTTCTCCCCAGTCTTGCCAGTAGTGTATTGTCAGACTTTTGAAATTTTGCCAACCTGATGTGGCCTCGGGAATTCCTTAACATCTTTTTAAGCACTTAATATTGTAAAGAAGATTTAAACAGTGTTGTGTCTAGTTTTTATAGTTAGTTGTTCTCCTCAAAGGGGCCTTCTGAATCATCTGCTCTGCCGTTAGCAGTGGTAGAGGTCATGTTCTAGGCACGTTTTTCCTGGACACCTGACAGTACCTTGTGTGGGGTAAGGAGACTTGCAGTTGGTGTGAACATGTTAATTGTTGTGCTGTCAGATGTACCAGATTTTTTTAAGGTCTACTGAAATGAAGGAACTGCTGATTAATTTTCAAAGGTAGAATAGGAATTTTAGTTGAGTGCTTAGAATAGTAAACTTCCATTTTCAAATTATTTACTTCCATCAGTAAAATTTTTTTTAAAGTAAGAAAAAACACCCTCTACAAAAATAAGAGTGTAAAGCATACTTTCATTATAAATGATTAAGGGTTAGAAATACACTTTCCATAGGTTATAAGATTGTTGCTTTATTTAAATGTGGGTACGTGGTTACTTACAGTTTAAAGCTGCTGAACTTCAGTATCTCATGTTCAACCTTTCTTAAAATGGAAAAGAAGTTTTTAAAATTATAAACAAATCTTCATCTTGGGCATCAGTGGCTTTACTTAAGAACAAATGAAATATGGTTTAGCGTGAGTGTAATTTACATGTTTCAGTGCATTTGTGATTGTTTAGCTTGAAGGTCTTAGAGCTGTCTTTAGCATCCCTACCTCACAGACATTCATTTCTTCTGAGCCGTATTGTTGAGGACCATTAGTAGTAATTAATGTGCATATGCAGACACATGTTTTTTGAATGAGGGACCCAGTTTTTGAGCACAGAAATTAAAAAGTCCCTAGACTTGGGAATCTGCATTTTCAAAAAGAGTTCAGAATGACTCTGTTTTTATGACATGTCGTGAAATGGCCTTTAGCACATATGAATATCTTTATTTAAGAAAGCAATACCACTAGCATTAAATATTAAAATTCCTTGGATTGCTCCATATAGGTGTATTACCTCTGCAACTAAAAAAAGTAATGAATGGTGGAATTTTATGATAGAGAAAAGTCATTAATGCAGGGACATTGCATAGAGTTACAGTGGTATTTATTTAAATGGTGTACATGTTGTTTATAAGTTCTGTGGAAGATTCTAGAAGGGGAAGGCACTGATGAACAAATCATCTAACTCCACAGCAGCAAAAGGGCTCTCAGTCTATTGTCTCAGATGTTCCAGTCTCTTCTTTTTAACAAGGAGACCTAGTACCAGTGAGCAAACCATGCCAGTTTGAAGGGTTAGAAGAGTTTCTCTGTCATAAGCTGTATCAGATTTTTGTCATCCTAGATTCCTCACTGTGACTTGGAAGTGATTTGGTAAAGAGAGTTTTTAGGTTTTTGTCCTTTTTTCTTCTTCATTGTTATCTATTTTATTGCCATTTGGCATTGGGTTGTCATTAAAGCATACCATTTTCCTTGAAGAAACAGTGTGTGGGGGGGGTGAAGTGTAAGGTGGGACGAAGTGAGAGAGTGGCATGGACATATATACCCTACCAAATGTAAAATAGCACAGGGAGATCAGCTCGGTGCTTTGTGACCACCTTAGAGGGGTGGGATAGGGAAGGTGGGAGGGAGATGCAAGAGGGAGGGGAAATGGGGATATATGTATACATATAGCTGATACACTTTGTTATACAGCAGAAACTTAACACAACATTGTAAAGCAATTATACTCCAATAAAGATGAAAAAAAAAGATACACGCAAAAAAAAAAAAGCATACCATTTTCATGTGACTTCTCAAAATGCAGATTGAGGTTCATCATGGGTCAGACCGCACTCCCCAAGTGATATTTTTGAATCACACATTCTGCAACATGATTAATCGATAATCATTCTTCTTATTTTTTTTGAAGATGTTGGGGGTAGGAGTTTATTAATTAATTAATTTATTTTTGCTGTGTTGGGTCTTCGTTTCTGTGCGAGGGCTTTCTCTAGTTGTGGCAAGCGGGGGCTAGTCTTCATCGCGGTACACGGGCCTCTCACTATCACGGCCTCTCTTGTTGCGGAGCACAGGCTCCAGATGCGCAGGCTCAGTAGTTGTGGCTCACGGGCCTAGTCGCTTCTCAGGATGCGGGATCCTTCCGGACCAGGGCTCGAACCCGTGTCCCCTGCATTAGCATGCAGACTCCCAACCACTGTACCACCAGGGAAGCCCGATAATCATTCTTTGTATTGGTATTGAAACTGCACAACCTCAGGTGAGATTCAAACACAGCCAAAACTCAGACTGGAGCTCAGACCCACTGTCTTTTAATTGAAGTCGCACACCGGAAGCTCAGGTTCTTTATGTCTCAGTGCAGAAGGAATTCAGTGAGAGGCGAAGTGATAGGTAAGAAGTAGATTTATTGAGAGAGGTACACACTCCACAGACAGAAAGCAGTCCTTCTCAAAAGACGAGAGCAGCCCCAAAATACAGGGTGGTTACTTTTTATGGGCACAGTAATTTCATAGGCTAATCAGTAGTAGGATTATTCCAGCTATTTTGGGGAAAGGGCAGGGATTTCCAGGAATTGGGCCACCGCCCACTTTTGGGCTTTTTATGGGTGGCCTCGGAACTGTCTTGGCACCTGTGGGCGTGTCATTTAATATATGCTAATGAGGGAGGGCTGAAGGTGTGCCCTGATTGCCATGGGGGGACTGGAGTCAAGCTAATGAGAAACAGAGCATCCTATGTGGTTTGGATAGGAGAGCATATTTAGGTTTCTCTGGTTGGTCTTGAGTCAAAGGGACACAGTACAAAAAAGAGTGAGGCTGGCAGTTATCGACCAAGTCCTCACCATTCTGAGTTGATGGCTGCAGCTGTTACAATGTGGCTTCCATGCTGTTTCCTGCACAGGTTGCGGCTGGAGTTCTTTTGTCATAAATAGTCTGACCACTGTTCATTTGTATATTCAGACTCTTGGAAGCAAACATTAGGAGAAGGTGAAAAGCAGATAAAATACTAGAGTCAGTGAGGTAAAAACTCAAGCATTGGCAATGAACCATGGAAAGTAAATAAGCCCTTGCACATTCCTATAAATCTTGGAGAGGACACTAGATTTCTTAGAGCGTGCAGGGCTAAGGGTTTTCCTTTTAAAGCTCAAAGTTTGGGGTGATGGCAGCTGACAACTAGGATACAAAATCAAATGAGGTTTTTTTTTTTTTTTTGAGAAATTAGCATTCTATAGGACAAGCACTTTTTATGTTTCAAAGTTTTTTTTTTTACATCCTATTCATATTAATAGGATAAATTAGTATGAATAGAGGTATAGCAGTGATATAAATATGGACACAGAAAACACTTAAGTATTTTGTTTACTCATATATTCATAATAAGTGCCTTTTGCAAACCACCTGTTTAAATGAAGCACTGAGAATACACTGGGGTGCTAGAATCAGGCCCTGCTCTGAATCGGTTCAGTGTTGGTTGAGAGGAAGGGACCCATATGGAAAGCAAAGATTGGACCGCCGTAGTTGATTGGACTGTGTTGGTGGTACGCACGGGGCATGCCGCGAGCCCTACTCAGTCTAACAGGGTCTGGAGATGATTTTTTAGAGGAGGCAATTCTTGAGCTAAATTTTGAAGGCACGTAGGAATCAACTCCTGATGGGCTCCTGTGGGAGGAGTGGGTGTTATAGGCAGAAAAAAATCATGTATACAAAGGGAGAGGAGTGTGAAACGATTTCATAAGTCATTTTATGGTTTCTCCGAGTATTATTTTGAGAAACCTAGTGTAATTTACTTGAAACTACTTAACCTTTCACAAGAGGTGTGAAATTATATGCATGAGTTAGTTTTTTTTTTTAACTGAAGTAGAATTGATTTACAATTTTGTGTTAGTTTCTAGTGTATGGCAAAGTGATTCAGATATATATATATACACACACATACATACACATATATACTTTTTCAGATCCTTTTATAGTTTATTACAAGATATTGAATATAGTTCCCTGTGCTATATAGTAGGTCCTTGTTGTTTATCTGTTTTATATACAGGAGTTTGTGTATCTGCTGATCCCAAACTCCTAATTTATCCCTCCCCACCCTTTCCCCTTTGGCAACCTTACGTTTGTTTTCTGTGTCTGTGAGTCTGTTTGCGTGAGTTACTTTTAATCTCTGTCCTAGGAGAGGTCAGTTTATATGTGAAGTACACTTTCAGGAATACATCCTCCAGGGGTGATTAGTTAGCATTTGAAAAACTCTGATCAGAAGTTCACACTTGTGAGTTGTCTTTATATTGATGATACTTTTGTGAGAAAGATTTTTTTCTTCGGTGAAATTAGTCCTTTTTGCAAGAGATGTGGATTAGCTAGAAATATTGTACAGGTGGCCCACCCTTGGAAGGGTTCAAGAAACCACTGAGCCCAGCCGAGTGGTGTTCTTGGCATTGGATTCATTTGTTCCTGTGTTTTGTATGCTGGAAGCCTTGGGCAGTCTGCCGAGGTTTGCGGACTCCTTCTAAGAATGGTGTTTTTAAATGCATAAAGCAAATTAAATAAAATGCACAGGGTTATATAGGAAACGATTTGTACTGAAATACAGTTGTCAGGATATTTTTTAAAAAAAATTTGCCCTGCTCCTGGGCCCAAGTAACCATCGTTACTGTGGTTGCAAGAGCCTTTTCCTGTGTTTGTTCTCCCCTGTGCCCCCAGATCACTTCGAGCACCCTTGGAGCTGCTCTTTTATTTTGCAGCAGTCCCCTTCTGTGAGCGAGTACCTGTGACCTCCAGAGATTTGGGGCCGGAGGCTGAGGCTAGAACTTTGCTTCATTTGTCATCTTGAGACAGTCTCTCAATTTAGAGTTCCTTTCTCATCTCTGACTGGAATCTTGCAAATTGTATGTCTAGATGATTGTTTTAATTCTCATGTGAATGTTTTCAAATTAAATTCAGAGTAAATTACTCTAAATATCTCAGAAAAAGAAGAAAGAAAGCCTAAGTCATCGCCTGGATCTCTAGGCCTTTAAATCTAACTTCTGGCAGCTCTTTAGTTTAAAGGCAGTGGCAGCAACAATAAAATACATCCCAGCCTCTTCCAGGAAACGCTGGCTTTTATCTCCACATCCCAATTTATATAATGTTAGTTACTTTATACATATGTGTATACATATTTGTAAATGGGCTCATTTCCCTTCTGGCCCTTAGTAGCTATTAAGTTCTGAGAGTGGTGGTGATAAAAATCCCCTTACCTACATACTGTGAGCTCATCTAAATCATTTATTTTATGTTTGTGTGTGTACGTATATGTATTATATACACACACAATTAATGTTTGTAAATGTTGGGATGTGTCAGTTATACAGACTTTTTTCCCTTGCTTTTTTTTTTTTTTTGCGGTACGCGGGCCTCTCACCGCTGTTGGCCTCTCCCGTTGCGGAGCACAGGCTCCGGATGCGCAGGCTCAGTGGCCATGGCTTACGGGCCCAGCCGCTCCACGGCATGTGGGATCTTACCGGACCGGGGCACGAACCCGTGTCCCCTGCATCGGCGGGCAGACTCCCAACCACTGCGCCACCAGGGAAGCCCTCTCCTGCATTTTATTGAGAGTAGATACTCTTCTGATTTGTATGGGAATTTATTGAAATGGTTTATTTTCTTTAACTTCCTTTGTTACATTTTCTTTACATTTTCTGCCTTAAACGCTACTCCAGGAACTAAAGATGTTTCTTTGCTCTCATCTCCGAAGTAACTAACATTTTAAATGTTTTATTTTCATGTTGTCTTTTTTGCTGGAATCATTGTATATGTAACTTTAAGTGAACATTTTGCCAAAAGATATTTGGTCTCCTTTTTCTTGTGAGGATTTAAAAAACAACAGTCTTTTCCTGAACACCATTTATTATTTCAGTCTCTGTAGTTATTGAATAGAGTATAAATAAAACTAATGAAATTGTTCTTCAGTTTTTATATCCTTTGCCTGGTTTGACTGGCTAAGCATGCAGATATTTTCAGTGTAATTTCACTTTTCAGTTCATGTCTTAATGGGTAGCTTTCGTTTGATAAAGTAGTCAACTGTCATTGCTCACCAAAAATATGAATTAAAGGTGAATAGTCAGATAATGTTCTAAACCTTCTTGTATTCTTCATTTACGTATTATAGAAAGCATTTTATTTTTCCATTACCACCCTCCTGTTACTTCTTCTCAAGGATCATTCTCAGTTGGAAGGATTAAATTTGTATCATCTTGGGATGCTATTATAATTTCCTTGAGTTATTCAGAGGAATACTGTGTTAATTTAAAAATTAAATAATATTATAATTAAATAGATTTCTTCTTTTAAGACTTACGAAATACATTTTTAATACAGAAATTTACATTTAGTATGTATTTTAAGATTATAGGTATTGTTTCAGGATACATAGTGTCATGCTGCCTGTATCATTTTGCAAGTTGATGTTTTCATTAAATAATGAAATATAAATGTAATGATTTATTCACTCTCTTTTCGCTCCTGAAATCAGATCTGCAGTGAGTGTTTTTAAATATGTCACGTAGAAGCTGAATTGCTGAGTTGTATGCTGTGTTCATGTTCAGCTTTGGTTGGTATTGTGAAATTGTTCTTCCAAGTTAAATACTGATTTACTGATTTTTTTTTTGTGGTATGTGAGTACCCATTTCCCCCAGTCTTGGTATTATGTGATTTTCTAACTGGATTTGTGTAAATTGGTATCTGTTTTGTTCTGCCTTTCATTTCTCTGATTATTAGTGGAGTTGAGTAGTTTTGATATGGTTACTGGCTATTTAGGTATTCTCCTTCGGGGGGTCCCCTGTTCATGTATTCTGCATATTCACCCATTGTCAGGTATAGGGATTGCAGAACTTTCTCCTAGCCAATGGCTTTTCTTCTCATTTTGTTTATGAGGACTCATCTTCTACGAGTATTTTTCATTTCAATGTCAAATTTATTAGTATTAAAAAAATAAATTTATTTATTTTGGGCTGCATTGGGTCTTCGTTACCGCACGCGGGCTTTCTCTCGTTGTGGCAAGCGGGGGCTACTCTTCACTGTGGCGCGCGGGCTTCTCATTGCGGTGGCTTCTCTTGTTGCGGAGCACGGGCTCTAGGCGAGCAGGCTTCAGTAGTTGCGGCTCGCGGGTTCTAGAGCGCAGGCTCAGTAGTTGTGGTGCATGGGCCTAGTTGCTCAGTGGCATGTGGGATCTTTTCGGACCAGGGCTCGAACCCATGTCCCCTGCATTGGCAGGCAGATTCCCAACTGCTGCGCCACCAGGGAAGTCCCTGTTAGTATTTTCTTTCAGTTTGTACTTTTTAGGTATCATTTAAAAAGCCTTCTCCTACTCTAATAACACAAAGGCCATTCTCTCATGTTTTCCTTTAAGAGCTTTTGTTTTAACTGTTAGATCTTTAAGCCTCCAGTAATTTTTTTTAACATTATGATATTTTTTTTACCAAATAGACAACTAAATTGTACCTATCCCTTCAGTGAATAGTCTATATGTTTTTCCACTGTTGGTAGTACTCTATCTGCTACTGACTGCGTTCCCATATGTATCTGTTTCTAGGCTCTCTGTTCTGTTCCATGAATCTCTTTGTCTCCCCCTTTGCTTGTGCCATCATGTTTATTTCCATCACAGTAAACTTGGAAACTTGAGAAGGTGAACCAAATATGCCTCATGCTTTTTGGAAAATTTTCCATTATTCCTGACCCTCTCCTTTCCAAATACATTGTAGAATCAGTATGAGGAGTTCATGCAAAACTCGTTAGAATATTTATTTTTATTGGAATTACAGATTAATTTGCACAGAGTTGACCTCTCTGAGGCTTCTCATCAATTACTATATTTTACCTTCATTTATTTTTTCTCTAACGTATAGATCTGAGTGTCTGACCTATGTCATTTTCCTTCTTTCTGAAAAACTTAACATTTCTTGCAAGGCAAGTCTACTGGCAAAACATTTCTTCAGTTATTGTGTGTGTGAGAAAGTCTTTATTTTTCCTTTTACTCTTGAGGGATAATTTCACTCAGAATTCTAGGGTGGTGTTTTTTTTCCCTCTCAGCACTTCAAATATTTCACTCCAGCATGATGTATCAGGTAAAATGAACTGAGATCACTGAGCCGTTAGTGTGAAGTTTTATGTTTATCTGGCTAAGAGCCAGGCTGTGTTTACTGTTTGCCGTAGCTGTAGGTTTCAGAGGCTAAAATTCCCCATAATGTCCTTACTTTGTCTCTCCTGTTGTCTTGGGTTTCCCTAATAGCTCCTTCTGAAATAAAGCCTGTGTCTTTATAATAAAGCAGCTCTCTGTTGTAATCCTGTTATTACACAGGAGCCCTATTGATGTGGTGAGGTGGGGGCAGGAGTGTTCCGTAGCCCCTCTGATTTGGTTTCATCCCTCTTCTGAGCATGTGTGCCTGGGCTGTGAACTTCACAAGTGCTTCTCACCTCACCCCCCTCCCCGTTGTCAGGTGCAGGTGCATGCGGGGCCTGAAGGAGGTTTTCTCTCTTCTGCTCAGACACCAGCAATTAGTCAGTTACCCTTTATGTTTTTGCTCCAGCTGCTGGCTCCGCTGGTGGTTTCTGCTCCTGTTAAGCCATGATTCTCTGTCTTTGCCTGTCTCTTCACTTCTGGGGGACAGCTGGTTTGCCCTGTGACTTGAAGTCTCTGGTATGTCTGAGAAGAGTTGCTGATTTTCAGTTTGTCTTTTTTCTTGTTGTGAGCATGGTTGTGACAGCTTTCAAGCTGTTTTTCAGAAGTCCATCGATGGCTGTCATACATATTTTATATATATATATATATATATATATACACACACACACATATATATATATTTCTATGAAAGTCATGATGTCGTAGACACCTTAGAATTTTATTACTGTTGTAAATGGTATCTTTTTCTAATTATGTTATTTGGTTGTTGTAGGCATATTGGAAAACTACTGATTTTTGTCTCTTCATCTTCTGACAGCCTTGCTTTTTGGACCATGCCTAATTGTTGGTTTTCGAACTTACTGAGTTGGACATGTAGATAATTTCAGTCCCACTCCTCTCTTAATATGTTCTCTTAAACCTTCAAGATAGATGTTGAGCGTGTTGATAGCGGTTGATAGTGGGATGTATTTCTCTTCTTTGCATAGTTTTTGCTTTTGATGTACCTGGGAGTTTAGAGTTCTAAAAATTCCTTAGTGAAGCTTGATGTCTATGCTTTGAGTGATGTGATGTCACTTAATGGAAGAGGGTAAACAAAACATCCCTAGTTCTTAGGGTTGTGGTACAAATATCTAGATATAATGTTACGGTAAACTTATTTTGTGGAGTGGAGCTAGAACAGGGTAACACTGACGGACCCCTACCCATGTGTGGAGATCCTTACCTGTGTAGGGTATCCTTTCATTGGTTTGGACAGCAAGAGGGTGGTGTTGGGCCGTGGACCGCTTTTCCTGCCCTTTTGTCAGTGTGGTGAGGAGAGCAAATACACATCTTAGGATCAGGAATCAGTTCAGCTATAAACAACAGGAATTTTGTTTATTGTCACCAAAAGAGTTCACCAAATGAGATAGTAGTTTTCAGAATTACACTGTGGAAATGATTTGTCCTTTCTTCATCATCCATTTTCATTTGGGGGGTAAATTTGTTACTTTGGAGTAGGTTGCAAACCATGTTTGATTGTGCTCTGTCTGATATAACTAGAAAATCGTAGAGGTGGTTTGTGTAATGGGTTTAGATCTTTGGAATCTATTTCTAAAAAATCACCAAGATTAACTTGTCATAGCGCTTTGATGTATTTGCAAAAGCATGAGGATTATGTATCTCCTTTTCCTCCAACATTTTAATTGTTGTTTACTTTAAACTTGACTAATTATCACCAGTTTACATATCTTTATTTGATGGTTCAATGTCAACCCATGCCAACCAGAGTTTGTATTATATACTAAAGATCCTTTCATAAACTCTGAAGGTTTTGATAAACTACTGTCTTGATGACCGTAATGTCATTTTGACCTGAGGACTCTTTCAGATTTAAATGAGCTTGGTGGTTTATTAAATGTCATGCAGAGTTTAAATCCTGGGTAAATTTAGCTGTTGCTTTTTTTTCACTCCTTTGACTAATGATTCTGTCAGTGGAAAAGGCATGAGTAGTGGTTGATATTGTAATAGGGGTGGAGCGGGTGCGAGTGACAGCGTGTGACCCTTAGTGGGGTGGTTAGATGTCCTGCTCCCCCAACAGTCAGCCTCACAGTGGTCTGCGTGTAGCAGAGAGTGCGGTGAGAGACGGATCGTGGCTGGCTTCTCCTTGGGGCCCTCCAGGCCCTCTGGCCTTGGGCCGGCGGGTGAGCTGGAGGCCTTGGGGGCAGGCTGCGGACTGTGTCCTGCAGGGCTCCAGAGCCCTCACCAGGCCGCCCACGGTCCAGGCTCGGCCTCGAGGCAGCGGCAAACTTCTACCCCATCCCTGCCTCCACGACCTAATGGCGGTGGCGGTGGTCTCCGTGGGTCGCAGTGCGTGGGACACGGCCCCTGATTTGGGTAGCCTGAGGGCCGGCTGGGTCCTGGGCGCCTGGCTCCCTCAGGGATGACGGCTGGGCGGGGTCTGGGGACCTGGCGCCGAGGGCGCTGCCAGCTGAGATCTGCCTCCTCAGCCGGGCTAGGCACTGGCGGGAGGACCCGGGCTGGGTGCTGGACCAGCACTCCTGGGCAGGGTGACCGGCCCGCGCAGGGACCCCTCCTCTTAACGAGGCCTGGACCTCGGTGGGCGAAAGTTGAGCCTTGAGATCTTGCCCCTTCTTGTCAGAACAGAGACTAACATTTGTTTGGTGGACGTTTACAGGAACGTCATGACCTGACCTCAGGAACAAAGGATCTGACACCAAGAAGCTTCCAACAACTAACCCTGCCCCTGCCTCACCTTTCCTGTAAAAGGGCTTTGCTCAGAGCTTTCGGGAAGTTCAGGGTTTTTAAGGCAAGAGCCACCCGTCTCCTTGCAGGGCCCTGCAATAAACCTTTGTCCGCTCCAAACTCCGACGTTTCGGTATTGTTTGGCCTCACTGTGTGTCAGGCACACGGACTTGAGTTCGCTAACAATATCAGTTTTTTGTTTGTAGGGATTTGAACCAAGTCTTTTACGTCTTTCCTTTTAGGTGGTTGATTATATCCTGCCACCCTTGGTCTCCTTGGTTCAAAGCGGGAATGGTAAGTGTGACCACATCAGTGAGAATTCCATCAGTTACACATTCTGTTTTCATTCTATCTCCATGTGGTCACGTTCTTGGCATTTTTTTTTCTTTCAAGTGGAGTGGAGACTCTTCAGCTTGCGGCTGCTCTCAGAAACCACATCTCTGCTCGTGAACCAGGAGGTTGGTGATGGCAAGAAGGAGGCGAATGTCGATTCTGACAGCAGTCTTCTGGCTCTCATTAGAGATGTCTTACTTCCCCAGTAAGTCCCATGCACTGCACTCAGGCAGAGAAGTGTGGGGTGCCCAGGATGCTTCTGGCAAACGAGGTCCAATGATGGGCTCGGGGTCGCAGGGACCTTATATTTTTGTCCGGGGGCTTATGCACTCGCTATAAATGAGGTCTAGAAAGAGAGGCAGTAAGTACTATGCTGCACAGGATGCAGGAGAATCTCAGTCCATCTTCAAAAACATCCATTTAGAACTTTATCTGTTTTCTGCAGGGGACATGACTGGAGTTTTGCAGATTTAAAAATGTTTGTGGCCAGAGGGGGATAAGGTTTATTATTCAAGGTCCACATGACAAGACTCCTGAACATAAAATTGGGACTTTTCCTGGACCTACTCAGAAATAACAGAGATGGAAAGAAATCTTCCTTTCCTCCCCTCGAAACTCTTGGAATGGAAATTAAGTTGAGTTAAAAACAGAATGTTTTTTGCGGGGAGGGATGCTGGCAGAACAGTTAATGAGTATTAATGAACAGAAGGGGAGTATTTTTTTCCTTTTACTCCATTGCTCACACAGCACACACAATAGGATGACTGCTAAGAGCACCCAATGCAAATATGTTAAGCTCTAAAATGGCACCTTATAATTCAGACAACACTGTAAATTTTATCAAAGAAAGAAGTTGAAGTTAAAAAAATTGAAGCTTAAAAAAAGTGCATGCCACATATCACTATTAAATAAATTTTTTATAAAATTAAACAAATGTTGGAAAGCGCGTCAGGCATTAAAGCGCCTGCCTGATCCTGCTTCCTCAGGGCCTGGCCTGCAGTCTGAGTCAGTTCAGCAAGTTTTCAAGGATGGCAGCTCCACCAGATGTTCCCCGATATTTGTTAAACTTCTCAAGATCTGTTCTTATTAAAAAACCTTTTTTTTTTTTTGCACAATATAGAAACCAGACCCAAATTATTTTCCGAAGAGCTCAACCACTCCTTGTTGGCTTAGGAAGGTATATTTTATGAAGTGTGTAGCCAGCGTGTGACAACCCTTCTCCCAGCTGAGGGAGCCTGTCTTGACTGACGGGAGCTTGACCTGTGACGGCTTGATTCACAAGCTAGCCCCTTGGTTCTTTTTGCTTCCCGTGCTTCTGCAGTTGGCTTCAGGGAGACTCCTGGTAATACATACAGTAAGAATACTTTTGATACTCAGAGTAAGAAAATGATTATCTATATGAAAAACAATTAAACTTTGTCATGTGGAGCTCTCTCAGTGATAAACTATCAGTGAATATATTTTTGGTTGCATTTGTTATATATGCATGTATGCATGTGTGGTTTGTACTTAATGTGGGTAGATATAAGATTCCAATCTTGTTTCATGGGATTAATTAATGCTATCAGTGCCATCTTATCTGCTACCCGACGACTTGTGCTGAAGCATTTTTCAGGACCTGAGATGTCCCCCAAGAGGGACAGGATTTCCTCCAGCAAGACTTCTCAGTTTAACAATAGTTTGTTAGCACTGATGCACATTTGAAATAAAATCTCATCGTTTCTAAAGTCTGCCCACTTATGGAACAGTCTGTAGTATAAAAAGTATTGAATCTATAATTTTAGTGCTCCTGTTTTATTCATTTGAGCTATCATAAATAATATGTATTTCCTTTAATGGGCATCTTTACCTTTTCCAGAGATGAGGAATTAAAGAGGAAAACACAAATGTAAACCACATGGCAACTCAAGAACAAATGTAATGTAGATGAGCTCAGGTTTTGATTAAGCAATTTGAAATGCACTTTGGATAATGTTATGGGATTTATTGGGATGTGGTGTGGAATGTTTTCAAACCTTGTGTACTGATTCTGATGTGAAGTGCAGGTCTTGGCTCTGCATTTAATTCTTTAAGCCTCAGTTTCCTCATCTACAAAATGAGGATAATAGTACCTAATTTAGAAGATTCAGAAATGAGGATTACGTGGGATACTTCTTGTAAAGCACTTAGTACAGTGTGTGGGACATAGTACGTTCTTTTTTTTAGTGTTTATTTTATTTATCTTTGGATGCATTGGGTCTTAGTTGCAGCATGCGAGGTCTTCGTTGAGGCATGCGGGCTTCTCTATAGTTGTGGCGTGCGGGCTCCAGGGCGCGTGGGCTCTCTAGTTGAGGAGCGCAAGCTTAGTAGTTGTGTCACGTGGGCTTAGTTGCTCCGCAGCACGTGGGATCTTAGTTCCCTGACCAGGGATCGAACCCACATGCCCTGCATTGTAAGGCAGATTCTTTACCACTAGACCACCAGGGATATCCCCCATAGTACGTTCTTGACAAATATGTAGCACCACTACTGTTATTATTAGGACCATTGTAATCCCTCCTATTAAACTTTAAAATGAAGATTGTAATGGTACAGTGATAGTAATACTACATACTTCATAGAAGTGGCCATTAAATAGATGCTGATGATTGTGCCCACCTGGCATATATAGTAAGGGCTCAATAAATATTATGTAAAAAAATTAAAAAAAATGAAATACAAATGATGAATTCATTTAACTTTGATACTGGAAAACTAGAAACCTTGACAAGGAATTTGGTCTTTGAAGATAGCTCTTGGTAATTAATAAGCTTAGAAATGCTCATAATGGAAAATTCATGTTCTTCAATGAGTATGTGCATATAATGGCTTAAGAATAATGAAGTTTCTAGAGCTTATAAGAGCTATATAAAACCTGCTTCAATGTGCAAATAGACATATTAACGTCGATCCTTTTAATTTTGTTAAAGTTTTAATCCTTCTTTGACCTTAAAAAATACTTTGGGTAAAGCCAAGGTGACAATCTTTTCAATCTTTTCACCTGTAAGTGTTGTATTAGTTAAGACGATTTCTTTTTTTTAATAAATTTATTTATTTTATTTATTTATTTTTGGCTGAGTTGGGTCTTCATTGCTGCACGTGGCTTTCTCTAGTTGCGGCGAGCGGGGGCTTCTCTTTGTTGCGGTGTGCAGGCTTCTCATTGCGGTGGCTTCTCTTCTTGCGGAGCACGGGCTCTAGGTGCACGGGCTTCAGTAGTTGCAGCACGCAGGCTCAGTAGTTGTGGCTCATGAGCTCTAGAGTGCAGGCTCAGTAGTTGTGGCACACGGGCTTAGTTGTTCCGCGGCATGTGGGATCTTCCCGGTCCAGGGCTCAAATCCGTGTCCCCTGCATCGGCAGGCGGATTCTCAACCACTGCACCACCAGGGAAGCCCCAGTTAAGACGATTTTATGTGCAAACAGTAATACTTAACTCAGACTGACTTGCAAAGTAATTATTTGCTCACATAATGAAGAAGTCAGAGACTTGTGCTGGTGTCAAATATAGCTGGATTCAGGGGTTTGAATTATGTCTACAGTACTGTGTGTATGTCTCTTTCTTACCATCTCTTCTCTGCCTACACCTATGTGGCTTTGTTCTCAAAGAGGCTTTTTCTACTTGGTGGTTAAGTGGCTCCTGGTTGATGATTCTAGCGAAAAGAGTGGATGTCTTTTCTAATGGCTGTTACAAAATTTTCAGGGAGCACAATAATTTAATCTTGTTAAATACCATGTAATACCTCTGTTCCAGGTGCTTTTCAGAGCTGCGGTGTGATATGAATGAAAATTCAGTTGTAAGAATAAATATCATATTAAAATAAGTATTAGTTATGGTTCTCAGAACAAATAGGATATATATATATATATATATAGAGAGAGAGAGAGAGAGAGAGAGGGGTGGGGGATTGAGATTAAGGTTTATTATAAGGAATTGGCTCACATGATTATGGAGGCCAAGAAGTCTTAAGATCTGCAGTGTGCAGGCTGGGACCCAGGAGAGCCAATGGTATAGTTCCAGTTTGAGTCTGAAGGCCTGAGAACAAGGAGAGCTGAGGGTATACTCACCAGTACCAGTCTGAAAGCTGACAGGCTGGAGACCCAAGAAGAGTTGATGTTTCCATTCAAGACCAAAGGCAGCAAAAGACCCATGTCCCAGCTCAAGGAAGTGGGGCAGGAGGAGTTCCTTCTTACTTAGTCTTTTTGTTCTATTTTGGTCTTCAGTGGATTAGATGAGGCCCACCCACAGTAGGGAGGGCAATCTGCTTTACTCAGTCTACTGACTCAAACGTTAATCTCATCCAGAAATACTCTCACTGACACACCAAGAATGTTTGATGACACACCAGTAATCAAACGTTGGTGGCCTGTAGCCCAGTCAAGTTGACGCGTCACCCCTTCTATCATAGATGACATGAGTGAATGGCTTACTATATAAATTGTGAATATCAAAGAACTGTTACCCCTTCTCACCATGCATGCTTTGCTTTCTAAAGAGATGAAGTTTAGTTACAAGCATTTGTTTAGTGCCTTTTGTATGTGGAGGGTTATGTAATAACCACATATAGAGAGATGGTATTTGAGTTAGACTTTGAAACCTGGGTATGATTGGATGGAAGAGGCGTGGCTACCCCAGGCAGGAATGGGGTAAGCAGAGGTGTGAAAGTGGCAGAGTGGTGGGCAGTAAGCAGACCAGCTTATTTCTAGCAGAAACCTGTATGTGAGAGTTCTGTGAAATAAGCTTGGGAGAAAATGTTTTCTCTCTTCATCAGCCCGTTCATTCACTGATACTAACTGTATCCATCTTATTTCATAGGCATATTTCTAATAATGACTAAGACAGGCACAGCCTCTGCCTTTGTGGAATGGATTGTCTGGTAGAGCCAGGTATTTCATAAATTAATCATTTTTTTTAACCGTGGAAGTTTGTAAGTCATAAATGTTTAAGTATAAATTAAATAAATATCAAAGCTACCGGCTTAAAACAACAGAAATGTGCTCTCTCACAGTTTAGGAGGCTGGAAGTCTGACATCAAGGTGTCAGCAGGGTTAGTTCTTTTTTGAGACTCCGAGGGTGGATCCACTCATCTCTCCCAGCTTCTGGTGGCTGCCGGGCATCCTGGGTTTATGGCAGCATCTCTCCCGTCTGTGTCTGTCTTCGCGTGGCCTTCTCCCCTGTGTGTCTGCCTCACATTCGCCTCTGCCTCTCTCTTGTAAGGGCATCTGCCATTATATGTAGGGCCTGCCCTTAAATTCAGGGTGATCTTACCTCGAGATCCTTACCTACATCTGTAAATCGCCTCTGCCTCTCTCTTGTAAGGACATCTGTCATTATCTTTAGGGCCTACCCTTAAATTCAGGGTGATCTTACCTCAAGATCCTTACTTACTTCTGTAAAGACCCTTTTCTCAAATAAGGTCACATTCACAGGGGGTCAGCACTTGGACATATCTTTTGGGGGCCATCATTCATCCCAGTATACAGATGCAGGACCAAAGTCACTGTTTCTGTGCTGCCTCACGTTCTTTTAGGTGCCCGTAATTCTTTTCACGTGGCCCCTGCATCTTCACGTCAACAGTGGTTTGTCAAATCCCCTTCATGCTTGCCATTACTCTGACTTCCTCTTTGGCCACCAGCTTGAGAAAACCATATGCTTATTGAAGCTGGTAGTAGTGTTCATTGGTAATGTGGATCTTGTGATTAGAATGTATTTGTATTCAAATCTTGGCTCTGCCATTGACTTGGTGTGTGTGCCCTCCCTTCCTTCTTCCCCTTCCTGCTTCCATTTCTCCTCCTTTCTTCAAGATAGTTGAAATGCCAGGAACGTAACTGCTATCTGTATGGTTAATGAGGAAAAGTTTTTTTCTGGGAAGAAAGATAAACCACATATACTCAGAAAATTGCCATGACTTTTTCCAGCAAAGAGATAAGATTTAATTTTAAAGGTTCATGCAGAAGAGAAGAGGCAATATTTAATGGAACTTAAGCCCAGAGTGACCTTATTAATTAAAATCAGCATCTCTCAGAAGTTTTATATCAAAGTCATTATCAGTGAAATCTTAACATTGAAAGGAGTCCTCTGCTGACTGTTTGAACTTTTTCTTCTGACACTTGTTACATAAGGGGAGAGCATTGCTCTTTCAGTATTTAGCTATAAACAGGACTAGATCCTCCACTCAGGAAACACATCACTACTCTTGGGGAAGAGGAAATTCTGATATTCCTACAAATGTAAATAATGTAACTTGAATTACCTTGTGTGACTGTTCACAGGAGGTTTAAAACCCTTTCTCTGCTCTCCTCTCCCTCCTTTCTCCCATTTATCATATAAATGATATATCAAGTGACTTCTATGTGCCAGGAACTGAGAATACAGTGGTGAGAAAGATTGAATCCTTGCCCCTTGCTGTTCTTACAGTATATTGGGTGAGACAAAGCAGTAAATAAATATATAAGGTGATTTCAGTTAATTGTGAGTGCTCTGAAGAAAATACAGAAAATGGTGTAAGTAGGTAGAGAATGACACCTGCCGTATCAGTAAACAAAGGATGATGTGGCCATCAAGCCCTCAGCCACTGCCACCACCCCAGACTGTGCACCCTGGGGGGATTCAGGATGGAGAAAAGCAGAACACTGGCCCCAGGTAGCTAAGGTGCATATCAAAGGAATGATTTCAGTCAGCCCAGACTTTTGCATCTTCCCATACAGAGAAAAGTGCTAGATTCATTCACTTGAGGTGCCTGGTTTTTCTTTAATTGACAGTAATCTTTTGATGTTCCGACTACCTGCCTGGTTTTTGTTGCAAAAACTCCTGTATATCCTGGCTCCTCCCTTACTTCTCTGGAGTAGTTCCTCAGATCGACCTGAGAGGCTGCCACTCAGGCTTAAGTCCTCAAGAAGTCTGCCAAATAAAACATAATTCTCAACTTCTAGGTTACACTTTTTTTTTAAAATCGACAAGGGGAAATGGAGGGAGTGCCTATTTTATTTTATTTCAATAGCATAGTCAGGAAAGGCTTTATGCCAGGCAGCAAGCCGTGGGGAAAAAATGCGCTGAGCAATTTGCCTTTGGTAGACTGGAACCACTTTGCGAACATGTTTTGTTCTGTTTTCATCTTTTTCTTTAGCTTTGAGTGTTTTGTATTGAAAAGAGATCACGCTGATATAAATGTGTTTACAGTGTTTTTATGACAGTAGGACATTCAGCATTTCTCTCCTGGGGAAAGTGAGTACTGTCTTTTTTTTTTTTTTTTTTAACAATTCTCTTGTGACCTGTACAATCATCAGGGCCATAATGACTTCATAAATTATTAAGGCCTTGTTTTTTAAAATCTCAGAAAGGACTGTATCCTTGACAGCTTAGAATTGTATTTCCTTTTAGAAATTTGAATTTATAAATGCATTTGATTAGTTGCAACACACTGTAGAGTTGATGTCTCTGAAATAATACCCAGCAAAAGTCATGAGTTTCACTACCTGATTTCTGTGTTGGTGGCTCAGAGGACATCCAGATGTTTCTGTATTGCATCTTTGTCTCCCTTAACTACAAGTATTCTATGTTAAAATAGGCATGAACTTGACCATCTTTGATGGGAATCAGAATATATAGGAGTATTTCATTTTTGGCCATTCCTTAGATAAGGTTTTCTTTTTTTGCAGATAATATTTAATTAAATATTGTTGCACCAAAAGAAAGTTCCACTTTGTTCTTTTTACTTAATCCTTTTATGTTTTGAGTGTGTATCTAAATCAGTGCATTTAGGTGGAGTGATTTTTCCTCTTTTGGGGGTACAACCTATGGGAATCTGAATTGGGATAATTTGGGAGTTAGAGTAAAGGTAAAGGTACTTTCATCCTTCTGAATCAGAATAATTCTAGTGCTCCAGTTTTTGGGATAATATTTTGTAAACCTTAAGTGTTGCTTTAGTGAAGTCATTGTTTGGTTGGTTTTTTTTTAGCCTTTCAGACCTTCATAATGAAAATTTGCTGTTGATTCTATCGAAGAAGCCCAGACGTTAGGGCTTACTATCTGAAATTATATTTAATACTTATTTTGAAGTCTTACTTATCTTTCTCTCACTTAAAAAATATAATATATATATATGTATGTATATATGTGTCTTCCCACCATTTGTTTATTTCTCCATCTACTATGTATCCATGTAACTACTGATATGCCTAAGTATCTATGCATCCATGCAAGACAATAGAGTGTCGCGTAGAACTTAGGTCACATAAAAACACAAGATTGGAAAGTCTCAAGATACCAACTGTTTATCTGATTTATGCCCTCTCTCAGTTCATAAAATTTTGGAGTTGACTCAAGATATCACCTAGTGCAAATTTTGGAAGAACCTGTACAGAAAATGCCCAAAAGAGTAGGCCCTTTGTCATAGCAGTCCAGGGAAAGTCTGCAACCTTCTCCAAAGGTAGATTTCACCTCCATGCTTTTGCTGTTTGGCAGCCTTCTCTTTATCTAACCCCACACATCTGCTTCCTTTAAACTCTTTAAGCCTGGAATCCACCTTGCACTGTTCCAAATGCATTTTAACATAATGCCTTCCTCATAGCTTCCTTTGCTCAGAAACCTTGAAACCTTTAGGTTGCAGAAAATAACATTAATAGTTCTTACCCCGCCATTCAAGACTCTCAGTGTTTTGCCTCTTGCCTACCATTTTATGTTAACATCTGCCTTCTCCACTATACGGTTTCTCCATTCCTGGTGAGATTTACTTAGTACTTTCTGAAATTTCCTCCTTGGAACCTGTGTCTTCCTCCTACCCCCAGACATCATACTGTGAATATCTGTATCTGTACTTATATAACACTCTTTTATTGACTGTCTTGTAATCTCCTTACCTATACCTACATTTATAAATGTTTTAAAATCATTAAACAATTCCTGGTTAGTAAATATGTAGGATTTTCCCAGTATTTCACCATTATATGTACTGCTACAAAGACCATTTTTAGGGCTACATCTTTGGGTGCATACTGATTTCCTTTTGTTGAAACTCTAGATGTGGAACCACTGTGTTGAAAATTAAATACATGTTAAGGGCATTTGACATGTTTTGACAATTTTCTTTTGAAGATGACAAACGGTGTATACTACCAGCTTCTGTTTATGAAACTGCCTGTTTTTCTGTACTCTTAGCTTCAGCTTGCATTCCTTCAGATAGTCATGATGCTGACAATTTTCTCCCCATATTTGTTGGCCATTTATATTCTTCTTAAGTGGATTTTGTACTTTTTTTTTTTTTTTTGTGGGATGGTTGTTGGTTTGCAAATAGCTCTTTATATATTAAGAATGTATAAAATATACCAATATTCTGCAAATAAATTTTCCTGCATTTGATTTGTTTATGGTGGTTTTGCCACTGAGAAACATTTACTACTTAAAAACTTTAAAACTGTGAATATTTTTTGGATTCATTTCTCTTTGTTGTCATGCTATAGAGGCCTTCTCACCTAAGAATATGTGAATATTTACTCATTTTAGTATTTCAACAAAGTTAAAAATTGGTACTTGAATTTTTAATTTATTGATGATACATTTTCTTAAGATATGGCCTGACCATTCTGTCTCCCTTTCTGTGATGACTCTTTCTTGTCCAATGTTGGGTCACCTTTCTTTCCTTTTAATTTGTGTGTCTATTCTTGATCCCACGCTACACTTAACAATTCTAGTGGTTTTGTAAAGTACTTTAGCTTTTCTTTTAGCAGCTTCTTCCTCATTGTATTTGTCCTTAAAAATTCCTTGGATATCCTGGAATCACTCTTTCCTCCCAGATTCTCAGAGTACGCTCCATTGACATGTGAAATGTGACTTTAGGGTTTAATTCCAGCAGAGTGGACCTTTTCATGCTATGGTGCCTCCCCTTTCCCTCAGTGAAATAGGCACTTCTTTCCATGTGGCCAATTCTTTGGTCACACCCCCAGAATAACTCCTCACAATAATCAGAGTTATCTAGGTAGCCTGTTTCAGTGTTCTGCCAGCCTACCTGCTTGACACTGGTTACTCCAGGCACTTGACAAGGTAGAGAAGAGTCTATCCCTCGGATCCCTGAATATGTGATTTTTAGCACTTTTCTCTCCTCTTGGATAGAGAATTTAGTATGAATGGCTTTTCTTGCCTGGTTTTCAGCTGTTTGGGACCTAGCAAAGATCCCTTATTTGGGGAGGATCCTAGAAGTGGAAGAGAAGGGTGTTGGGACACTATCTGGACAGCATGCTCTCATGTCGATAGCGATCGCAGTCTCTGGCCGGGCTCAGGGCACTTGGAGGGCTCCTCTCCAGCCTCCGTCCATCCAAGTGGGCCAGTTCCTCACTGGACACTCTCCTTTATAGCCATATCAGGAGTCTGGCGTTATCTTTTTTGTTTTGTTTTCCTGCCAAGTCTTATTCAGAGGAGTGCAAAATACAATTACTATCAGCTCAGTTGCATTCTCTCTCTTGAGAAAGACAAGCTTAAGAAATCACAGCATTCTTTTGGCTAGTTCTTGCTGACCATTAGAAACCTATCTAAAATATGTTCAGTAGATCAATATTTCTATTCTAAACGTATCCATTATAAAATTTGCCCTTCTTTTTCCAAGGGGGGAAAAACATAGCAATATTCTTTGGGAGAATTGTTACGCGTTAGGCTGGTACAAGCTTCATCCTTCCCTCCTGTTTCAAGGTTAGATAACCTTCAAACGACCTCAACACATTTGTATTTCAGACAGTAAAAGTTTCATCAGTGTTTTGTTTTTAAATGTAGGTTCTACATATTCTTAAGTCCCTTTAAAAATATTTCATATTTTTCAGTCCTCTGGAGATTGTTTTCTCTATTATATTTCTAACTAATTGTCCATATATTCTTCTCTGCTTTCTATACAAGCATGTGAGTAAGGACATCCCATGGGCAGCTTTTTAAAATTCATAGTTTTGTGGTCCTTTCCTCAGTGATTCCAGTAAGTCTGGGAGTGGGGACGAGGGGAGCTGGTCATCTGGGGTATGTGAGTGACTCCTAAAGAAGCTTCTTCCTCCTACTTCTGTTGAAATTCTCTGGCTGACGATTTGCGAATACCAGTCATCAGTGGAAGAGTGCATTCTTCTCTTATCTCTGACTTTAATGCCTCACTATAAACCCAGCAGTGCCTCCGTTTCCCTGTTAAGGATGTGTGCTGCAAACGCTTAGCTCAGCAGGTGTGGGGTGGTTCAAACCCTGCACATTATGAAGAAACTGGCTCTTGACTCCCGTCTGGGAGAGTCCTTCTGAGCCTTTGGAGTATCCTTCCTGATAAGAGAGTCTGTATCCCTGGGGCCTTGAGCCATGCCAGATAATTCACGCTAACAATGTGAATTAAGGCGGGGCATTGGGCCACACCGTATCAGCTTGACCCTCGGAGGGGCTGGAGACAGAGGTTAGCCACACAGGCACTCCACACCTAAGGGACTGGCCGCTAATAAAACCCTGGACGCCAGTGCTTCCCTGGCTGGCAGTACTTCACACGTGTTTTCACGCCTTGTTGCTGGGAGGATTAAGCTCTGTCCACACAACTGCACTGGGAGAGGACAGCTAGAAGCTTGTTGCCTGGTCCGTCCTGGACTCTGTACTATGTGCCTTTCATCTTTGCTGATTTTAACCAGTATCCTTTCTCTGTAATAAACCGCAATCGGGAACATAACAGCTTTTCTGAGTGCTGTGAGTCCGTCTAGCAAATCATTGAACCTAAAGGTAGTCTTGGGTGCTCCCAACTGAGGATGATAAGAGCTTTTTATTTTATAAGACTATTAAGAAAAGGAAAATGCTGAGTTGTTCCTTTTTAAAAACATTTCAAATTGTATGTTAATTTCACAAATATATTTTTATCACCTCTAAAGATGTTCCTTGATTTTTGTTTTATTCGTATGATAAAATGTCTGGTTTTCCTCAATTTGATTTTTATTTGTTAATATTTTATTTATGAACGATTGGTATTTTGTCTTTTATCTTTGTCGTACGTGGGTGAATCTTTAATTGCTGTAACTTAAAAATATTTCATCAGAAAAATTACTAAAATATGGTACTTCCTGGCTCCTTAAACAGAGTGTTCTACCCAGTTTAACATTTTCTTGACTCACTACCCCCGTTTTGAACATTATGGTGTGTAATGGGCCCTCAGGTCCCATTGGGGGATGAGCGGCTGCTTCCTCTGCGTTAAATGCTCCCTGGACTGCTTTCTGCTAGGAGTTCCTGGGTTTGCTTTCTTTTGTTTTTCCTATGCTTTCAAGCCCCACTTCTTGTAATTCTTGGGTTGTCTTTCTGTAATAGTCCCTCTCCTCCCTTTATTGGCTCCTTTTTTAAGGACTGTGGGCTTAGAGGCTGCATAATTAAGCTTGTTATGTAATGATTTCCAAAATGAGAGTAAATAGGCTCTGAGTAAGAGCCTGGGGCCCTCTTCTCTAGAGGATAAAACATCTGCTTCATGTCGTGGAGTTTTAAATACACATTTTGGATTTTTGGAGATGTTCTGCTCCCTCGTTAGTTGGTTGTTCTGGAGAGTTAAGTCGTAAAGTTGATTGGTTAGTTTGTCCATTTACTCATTCATTCATTTGGTGCTTATTAATTGAGCATCTACATGGTGTTGTTTACTGGATAGCTGAACCTAAGTAGGTCACACACAGTATACAGGCCAGCTCTATATCTAGCAGATAACATGGGGGCGCAGTGGAAACTTTGGATGAAGACATTTTGTTTTATTCTCTCTGGTAATACTTTTCATTTCAGGTTCTAAAGTATTAATAAGAATGCCATTCAGCAAAGAGTTGACATAGCAGATCTGAGCCTGTTCTCCTGAGAAAGCCCTGCTTGCAAGGTTGGCCTTGGCTGCCATCTTGGAACTTGGCTCTCAGAGAGCTGCCAGTCAGTGTTTAATTGATGAGGGTAGTGCACAGTGCCCAGACTGTTTGTGCAGACAGTATGGTTTATGCTGGATGCCTGCTTTCATTCTGGGAGTCTGGGATTTTTGATACATGTTAGGTTGCCTATGCGAGCAGCCCCACATGATAAATACCTTGGTCACTTGAGTGTCTAATGGGCTTCCTTGGGCAGTAACATCACGCACACATGCTGCGTTTTTGTGGCTGGGGGGAGAGTGTGCTCTGTGTGACTGCTCGTGGGAGGGAGAGAGGATAAGAAGGTTGGACGTAGAATCTTCCAGCCTCCACCTGTGTCTGTCTCCCTTATGACTCAGCTGTGTGCCCTTGCTGTGCTGCTGTACAAAGTCTGTACTATAAATACAACTGTATGAGTCTCATGAGTCCTCTAGAATCCCCGAATGTGAGGGCGGTCTTGCGACACCCGACACAAATGCCTGATGTTTCTGGGCCTCTTGCTGTGTGTGCAGCTCAATACTAATCATTTTACCTGCATTGTCTCATTGAATTTTCCCAACATCCCTGCTCTGTGAGGTAGGTCAGTCTCATCACCACCATTGGCAAGTGCCGGTCCTATATCTCCTACATTTATCTCAGTATCTATTTTCTTCCACATGTTTAAAACATGGAATATTGTTTCTGTTGTTCAGAGGAAACGTTAAGTGACAAAAGCACTGAGTGTTTTTTAATCACGTTGTCATTTCAGGTACGAGCACATCCTCACGGAGCCTGACCCCGTGCCAGCATATGCTCTGAAGCTGCTAGTTGCCATGACTGAACACAACCCAGCTTTTACCAGGTACTGTCACTTCAAATTTTCTTTTCTTTGTTTCTCATCTAGAAAGTGAGTTTTCTGTGTTCTGAAAATGTTAAAGATGACGAGATTCTACAAGGCTTATGTTTGAGTTACCAAAGTGGTAAATTTTCATGTTTTATGGTTTGTAGTATCTGTCATCTGTGGTGTTTTGGGTCATGTTCTCATATTTTTATTCTTTATTAGAGTTTGCATACTGTGGAATTCATAATGCTTTAAAATTATAAATTCTTTAAAGAGAAAATACTAACACATATACTTTTATTCTTTTTAACATCTTTATTGGAGTACAATTGCTTTACAATGTTGTGTTAGTTTCTGCTGTATAACAAAGAGAATCAGCTATATGTATACATATATCCCCTTGTCCCCTCCCTCTTGCGTCTCCCTCCTACCCACCCCATCCCACCCCTCTAGGTGGTCACAAAGCACTGAGCTGATCTCCCTGTGCTCTGCGGCTGCTTCCCACTAGCTAGGTATTTTACATTTACATTTGGTAGTGTATATATGTCAGTGCTACTCTCTCACTTTGTCCCAGCTTACCCTTCCCCCTCCCCGCGTCCTCAAGTCCATTCTCTACGTCTGTGTCTTTATTCCTGTCCTGCTTCTGGTTTCATCAGAACCTTTTTTTTTTTTTTTAGATTCCATATGTATGTGTTAGTATACGGTATTTGTTTTTTCTTTCTGACTTACTTCACTCTGTATGACAGTCTCTAGGTCCATCCACCTCACTACAAATAACTCAGTTTCATTTCTTTTTATGGCTGAGTAATATTCCATTGTATATATGTGCCACGTCTTCTTTATCCCTTCATCTGTTGATGGACACGTAGGTTGCTTCCATGTCCTGGCTATTATAAACAGAGCTGCAATGAACATTGTGGTACATGATTCTTTTTTTTTTTTTTAAACATCTTTATTAAGGTATAATTGCTTTACAATGGTGTGTTAGTTTCTGCTTTATAACAAAGTGAATCAGTTATACATATACATATGTTCCCATATCTCTTCCCTCTTGCATCTTCCTCCCTCCCACCCTCCCTATTCCACTGCTCCAGGAGGTCACAAAGCACCGAGCTGATATCCCTGTGCTATGCGGCTGCTTCCCACTAGCTATCTACCTTACGTTTGGTAGTGTATATATGTCCATGCCTCTCTCTCGCTTTGTCACAGCTCACCCTTCCCCCTCCCCGTATCCTCAAGTCTGTTCTCCAGTAGGTCTGTGTCTTTATTCCTGTCTTACCCCTAGGTTCTTCATGACATTTTTTTTTTCTTAAATTCCATATATATGTGTTAGCATATGGTATTTGTCTTTCTCTTTCTGACTTACTTCACTCTGTATGGCAGACTCTAGGTCTGTCCACCTCATTACAAATAGCTCAATTTCGTTTCTTTTTATGGCTGAGTAATATTCCATTGTATATATGTGCCACATCTTCTTTATCCATTCATCCGATGATGGGCACTTAGGTTGTTTCCATCTCCGGGCTATTGTAAATAGAGCTGCAATGAACATTTTGGTACATGACTCTTTTTGAATTATGGTTTTCTCAGGGTATATGCCCAGTAGTGGGATTGGTGGGTCATATGGTAGTTCTATTTGTAGTTTTTTAAGGAACCTCCATACTGTTCTCCATAGTGGCTGTACCAATTCACATTCCCACCAGCAGTGCAGGAGTGTTCCCTTTTCTCCACACCCTCTCCAGCATTTATTGTTTCTAGATATTTTGATGATGGCCATTCTGACTGGTGTGAGGTGTTACCTCATTGTAGTTTTGATTTGCATTTCTCTAATATTAATGGCGTTGAGCATTCTTTCATGTGTTTGTTGGCAATCTGTATATCTTCTTTGGAGAAATGTCTGTTTAGGTCTTCTGCCCATTTTTGGATTGGGTTGTTTGTTTTTTTGATATTGAGCTGCATGAGCTGCTTGTATATTTTGGAGATTAATCCTTTGTCCATTGATTTGTTTGCAAATATTTTCTCCCATTCTGAGGGTTGTCTTTTGGTCTTGTTTATGGTTTCCTTTGCTGTGCAAAAGCTATTAAATTTCATTAGGTCCCATTTGTTTATTTTTGTTTTTATTTCTGTTTCTCTGGGAGGTGGGTCAAAAAGGATCTTGCTGTGATTTATGTCATAGAGTGTTCTGCCTATGTTTTCCTCTAAGAGTTTTATAGTGTCTGACCTTACATTTAGACTTTAATCCATTTTGAGTTTATTTTTGTATAAATGACTCTACTGCCCAAAGCAATCTACAGATTCATTGCAATTCCTATCAAACTACCAATGTCATTTTTCACAGAACTAGAACAAAAATTTCACAATTTGTGTGGAAACACAAAAGACCCTGAATAGCCAAATCAATCTTGAGAAAGAAAAACAGATCTGGCGGAATCAGGCTCCCTGACTTAAGACTATACCACAAAGCTACAGTAATCAAGACAGTATGGTGCTGGCACAAAAACAGAAATATAGATCAATGGAACAGGATAGAAAGCCCAGAGATAAACCCATGCACATATGGTCCCCTAATCTATGACAAAGGAGGCAAGAATATACAATGGAGAAAAGACAGCCTCTTCAATAAGTGGTGCTGGGAAAACTGGACAGCTACATGTAAAAGAATGAAATTAGAACACTCCCTAACACCATACACAAAAATAAACACATATACTTTTAAAAAGTCAGTTCTCGCCTCATTGTACTGAACAATTATTTATTAAATCTCTGTAGTATTTATAGACTATAATTTTTCTGCTTTTTTTAGAATTAATGTTTTTTTTAAAAAATAAATTTATTTATTTATTTTTGGCTGCTTTGGGTCTTTGTTGCTGCGTGTGGGCTTTCTCTAGTTGCAGCGAACGGGCTACTCCTTGTTGTGGTGCGTGGGCTTCTCATTGTGGTGGCTTCTCTTGTTGTGGAGCATGGGCTCTAGGCGCACGGGCTTCAGTAGTTGTGGCTCGTGGGCTCTAGAGTGCAGGCACAGTAGTTGTGGTGCACAGGCTTCATTGCTCCGTGGCATGTGGGACCTTCCCTGACTAGAGCTCGAACCCACGTCCCCAGCATTGGCAGGCGGATTCTTAACCTGTGCGCCACCAGTTAAGTCCTTATTATTTATTTATTTTTTTAGTTGACATATTTTCATTGTGTAGTGGAGAGCTTTTTGTCTTTATTGAAGACCCTACCTGTGATGATACCAAATTTTTTAGTGCTAGTTGCCTAGGGTAGCAGCAGCTGCTTCACACTTGCAAAGAACGGTTTGTCAGAGAGCACCCAACTCTGCAGAAAGGCAAGAGAAGAGTTGTTGCTTTCAAACAAGAAGACTAGTTTTGGTTGTATGGATGATGTGTGAGGACCTTTTGGGTTTGGATCCTGTACCTGTAGGCGCAGTGCACCTGTAGAGTTTCCCTTTGATCTTTCTCAGAGAACTAAATCGTACAGTCCCAACCACCTGGATTTCACCTGGTCTTCTGTTTACAAGTCCTGCATAGTGATGAACCAGCATCATACTGTTAGTGCTGAACAAGAAAGGCTATTTGTAGAGTATCTGTATTGAGTGAAAGGCTGACCTAAGACAGCCTTCGCAAGGGGTGTGCCAGGGCCCGGGGTATGCCATGACCCAGTTGCAGGGCTGCCCCGGTGCTCTGGGTCTTCAGGTCAGCCACAGTGTGGGGCCTGTCACAGCTCTCAGGCCTATGTCCTGCTGTGAGCAGCCTCATTTGTTTCCAGAGAGTGACATAAACATTACCCTGTACTCCCTGTTCCACGTTGCAAAAGAATTTGGGGAGCACTTAACCCTTTATATTGTTGGCAATTCTGAATCCTGTGTTTCTGTAGTCTTTTAAAAGTCTGTCCAATGAGCCTTCTAAATTTCTCACTCAGAAGGCACCATTCTCTATTCCTACAGAAGAAGTTTATGTCTAAAGCGTGAATCTGTGTTAGGAGTTAAAGCCAAATTCAGATAGTTGTTTCTTTTCTGGACCTTTGATACCAAGTGGGAATAATGTATACTGATTTTATCCTTTCATTAGATTGAACAGATTGCGTTTCCTTTTTTTTTATGTTGACTCTTGCTCATTGATGTGGCATGTTTTCAGGCTACTTTCTCTTCTTGCCAACTCTTTATTAAATTCATCTGAATTTCCTCATATTGAGGGAAAAAACCTAGTGAGATGGAAACAGATAACTGATGACCTATAACCTTTTTATTTTAAAATGGTTAGACACTAGGTTTAGAAGTCAGTTTATTTTTTGTTTTAGTTTGCAAGCAGAATTCAATGGATTAATTTTTATAAACTTTTTTCTTTGTTTTCCTTGCATAATTAATACTTGAATATGTTGTCTTTGTATTAAATTCCAACACTATGATCAAGAGGTCCCCTGGGCTTCCTCATTCCCCACCACTGGTGCACAGGTCTCTCCCCCAGGGCTAATACTTGTTATTATTTTGGTGAGTGTCCTTCCTGAACTTTTTGGGGGGCTATTTAAATTCAGTATGTATATACTGAATTTAAATAGCTTTGCTTTGTGGTGGTCAGTTTTTTAAAAAATCATAGGTAGTATCATTGGGTATGTGTTTTTCTGAAATTTGCCTTTTCATTTATCAAAATTATTTGAAGATCTTTTTGTATCAGTATTTATTCACACTCTTGGCAATATCTTTGCCAAAATTACGGATGAAAATGGGATTTCATTTCATTTTGCATTCACTTATCTACTGATAAACTCGAACCTCTTAATATTTATTCACTAAATTCAATAGTAAAAGGTCCACAGGCTTCAACCGTCAGTTCTACTTCTAATTATCTGTTCAAGAGAAAAACTCATATATACACAAAGATTTCTGCCTAGGCAAATAATTTTGAAAATGAGAAAAATGGTTTTAAAATTAAGTTATAGCTATAATAAACACAACTATGTAAGGGTTTGAAAGGGCAAGATACATTTTGAATACTGCTCTACAAAAATATCCTAATAATTTTGTAAACTGAAATTTTTTATCACCCCCAAACCCCATTTAAATACCACTTTGCCTTTTGTAGTAGGGTCTCTTTCTGTATTCACTGTTCTCCTCTGTTTGCCTTTTCTCTTGAAACAGGATATTAAAATGAGAGTTGTGCCATGTCGATTTTGGCTGGGGCTCCAGAGGTCAAGAGCAAAGCATTAAAGGCCTGTTTCCACCCGCCCGCTCTCTTCTCCCCAACCCCTTCTAAAGGGAGGTGCTAGATGCCACAGGCCGTAGCAACCTGTGTGCATTTTGCAAAATCCATTCATATACCTTGAAGCGGGGGGTGGGGGAAAGGAAGTTTTTTATTTCCCTAACTGGATTTTCTTTTTTTTCAAAAACGAATGTTAAGTGCAACATTTCAAAATGGGTAATACATTTCTATTTGGGGGAAAAAAACAATATAAAAAGATAATACCGAGAAGACCTGTTCCTTCCTCTCCCCACTGTGGTCTTTCCTCACCTTCCCATTATATCCCTTACGGCTGACTGCTTTATTCCTTTTATGTCCAAAGGCAAACTAATGTGACTGTGTGTTTTCTCATCTCTCCCTTTCACACACAAATAGCATATTATGTATGTTTTTCTACCCTATGACTTTTTCCCCCAATTTTGTTTCTATAGAGAGCTTCCATGTTGTGTTTTACAGTTATAAACTCTTCCATTGTATAGATATACCATACTTTGTCTCATTAATGTCTAATGGATAGACTTGAGTTCTTTCTAATCTAGTGATAGAGCAAAGAGTGAATAATCTTGTATTCATACTTCATTTTGTATGTATGCATGTACGTCTTACAGGCTAAATCCCTAGATATGGTATTTGTGTATCAAAGGATAAATGCACTTAAAATTTGTTTTCAGGTTCGGCCAAATTGCCCTGTGGTGGGGACTTTACCATTTTGCATCTCCAAAGGACATGTTTGAGGATGCCTGGCCCCCTACAACCTTGCTATCAGAATTTGTTGTTAAACTTTGGAACTTTGCCAGGGTGATGAGAGGTTATCTCATTGTAATTTTAATTTGCATTTTCCTTTTCATGAGTGCAGTTGAATATTTCTTTATATGGTTAAGGGCCATTTGTATTTTGCTTTTTGCTCATGTTCTTTGCCATCAGTCCTTGGTCTTGGCAATGCCACCCTTCAAACTGAAACACCTCCTGCTTGGCTTTCCATTGCACAAATACGTTACAGGGCACTAATCCGTTTTACTTCTAACAGTGTCTGCACTATTCCTATTTTTTTTTGCTGTCGTGAGTAGCGTGACCATGGCTGTTACTTTGTATGCTACTTGTGAATCCATGTACATGTCTCCATTGTGTATCCCTTCTAGAATGGAAATACTGTCTCACAGAGCTTGTGCTTGCCCAGATCCAGTAGATACTGCCAAGCAGTTTTCCAAATTGGTTGTACCAATTTACATTCCTACTAGCATTGTTCACAAGGTCTGGTTGTCATGTAAGCTTTTAATTTTTTTTTTTTTTTTTTTTTTTTTTGCGGTACGCGGGCCTCTCACTGTTGTGGCCTCTCCCGTTGCAGAGCAACAGGCTCCGGACGCGCAGGCTCAACGGCCATGGCTCACGGGCCCAGCCGCTCCGCGGCATGTGGGAACTTCCTGGACCGGGTCACGAACCCGTATCCCCTGCATCGGCAGGCGGACTCTCAACCACTGCGCCACCAGGGAAGCCCTAAAATTTTTTTTTTTAAGTCAGGTTTATTGAAGTATAAGCTTACACAGAGTAAAATTCACTCATTTTAGGTACGCAGTTCTCTGAGTTTTGAGAAACATACACAATCATGCAACCATCACCACTATCAAGATAGAGTATTTCCATCATTCCAAAATGTTCCCTCATGCCCCTTTGAATGTTAGCTTATAAAAATTCTGTTTGCCTGGAGAATGATATGACCAGACTGATTTTAAGTTTCATTTTAATTTTTAAAATTTATTTTTTAAGAGTTAATATATAATACATTTCAAATTTCAGTATTTGAAAGAGTTTACATAGAAAAGCATATTTTCACCCCAGGAGAGAGCCACCCTTTGACCAGTTTGTGTGTGTGTGTATATTATCTTTCACATATATGGTAGTATGTCGACTGCACCATTCTATACTTCTTTTCAAAAATATGTATAACAGCTTTATTGAGATATAATTCACATACCATCTGTACTTTTTAAAAAATACAGATACATAGTATTACATTTTATGAATATTCTGTGTTTATTTAACAAGTCACCTTTTGGTGAACATTTATGTTTTTCTAATCTGTTGGTATTATAAAACAAGGCTACAATTAATAATGAATTAATTATTCATCACGTGTGTATATATATGGATAAGATAAATAATGAGAAGTGGAATTGCTTCATCACAGGGTACATAATATCATCTGGGGATCTTTTTTTTTTTTTTTTTTTTTTTTTTGCGGTATGCGGGCCTCTCACTGTTGCGGCCTCTCCCATTGCGGAGCATAGGCTCCGGACGCACAGGCCCAGCGGCCATGGCTCACGGGCCCAGCCACTCCATGGCATGTGGGATCTTCCCAGACCGGGGCACGAACCCGTGTCCCCTGCATCGGCAGGCAGACTCTCAACCACTGCACCACCAGGGAAGCCCTGGGGATCTTTTAAAAAGTCTAAAACCCAGGCCACATCCCAGACCAATTAAATCACAATCGCTAAGGCTGGACATAGACATCAGTAGTTTTTGAAGCTCACCAGGTGATTACAACGTGCAAAGAAGAGGGTTTTCTTTTGCTCTTTCAATTGAGACCTGTTTCTCTGCCTTTTCATTTTGCTTAACTTACACTGCCTCTGTAAATTTAGGTGAAACACTTAGAGGTTGCTGTCTTGAAGTGTTGTCCTTATATGGGAGTGTCCCTGTGTAGACTGCGCGTGCCCAGTGCCTTTCGTGGGAGATCTGGATTTGACATGGACCCAAGTCACATCAGTGAGTGCTGGCAGCTCTCTCCTAGGTGGGGGTGGAGCTGGAGATGGAGGGGCTAGAGCTGGCGCCAGGTGTGAGGCAGGACCACCCCTCTGCTCAGTGGCCATCACCACCTAACAGGGGCAGGGTCTGATCCCAGGTTGTAGAGCAGAGGCCCTAACGGTCGGGCCGGAGCTGGCTCTTTGCCTTTAAGCATGTGCCTTCCCTGCTCCGTGCCCTGGGACCCTTGCCCCAGAGGAGGCAGTGCTGAAGTAAGGGGTCCCGTGGGGGCTTTTGGCTCATGTCAGCTGCAGACAGAGGTTCGATCTGTCTCCAGTGCTCCTCCTGCAGAGGCACCAGCAGTTGTTTCCCTTGCTCTGCTCAGACACAGTGAGTCCAAGTCCCCTTTGTCCCTCACAGCCGCCCACTCCCCTAGAGCAGTCCTCAGTTTGCACTCTCCATCCTGCCTCGGGGACGAGCCAGCATGCACTTGTGCAGGAGTGGAGTCCAGGCTTCCCACAGCCCTCCTGTCGGTCCCAGTGGTCCTCCAGCCAGCCAAGGGGGCTCATCTCCCCTGTGTAGGACCCCAGGGTTGGGGCCCAATCTGTGGCTCACAGCACTCCCTCCCCAGGGCGGGTCTCCACCCGTGTATCTTCCCCTTTCCTCTGAGTTCCCTCCCAGTGGCACAGGTCCCAGCCTGATTGCTTTTCTTCCCTTCCTACCCAATTACTTGTGGATCTTTATCCCAGCCTTAGTTGTACAGAAGTCTTTCTTGCCAGTTTCCAGTTAGTTTTCAGTGAGAAGTGTTCCTCATGTGGATGTATTTTTGATGTGTTTGCGGGGGAAGCCGAGGTCCACATCCTCCCCCTCTGCCATCTTGATAGATCTCCCACTGTTGTTAACTATGTTTTGAAGGTAAAATATCTTACATTCTTATGGAAGATTTTATAGATGGATGTGTTTATGTTATACTGTCTGGTTGTAGGGAAATCCGGAGCGTATACACACGTATTAGGATGTCTGTCTGCTTTCCTTGTAAACGATTTTTTGATTTGTGACCCTGTTGAGTTTGTGACCCCTGGACTTTAGACAGGATGCTTATTTCAACAAAGGACTCTTTTCTCATTGTTTTCTTTCAACACAGACGTGAATTCATGGTTACATGAATACTTAGCAGCTATTTCGGGGTCAGAAGTGTATGGTTTCAGATTGCTTTTTTGGTGTGACATTTATAAGGCAACCACTTAGAGTTTATTGTACACCTTTAAAAGTAGTGGTTCCCCAGTTGTGTACAATAGAGTGCTGGTAAATCCTAGTAGGGGTTCAGTAAAGCTTTTTGTGTTTCACAAGGCATCCTTATCTGTAGGCTTTCCCTGGTTGTCTAAAACAGAGATTCACAAGCTCTGGCCCACAGGGCCAGGGCCTGTGAGGTAAGAGTGGTGGTTATGCTGTTAAAGAGTTGTGCAGCCTAAGCGGGCTTCCCCGGTGGCGCAGTGGTCGAGGGTCCACCTGCCGATGCAGGGGACACGGGTTCGTGCCCCGGTGCGGGAAGATCCCACATGCCACGGAGCGGCTGGGCCCATGAGCCATGGCCGCTGAGCCTGCGCGTCCGGAGCCTGTGCTCCGCAACGGGAGAGGCCACAACATTGAGAGGCCTGCGTACCACAAAAAAAAAAAAAAAAAAAAAAAAAAAAAACAGTTGTGCAGCCTACAGACACAGACGAATTTGAGGCACAGAAAACTCGCGTCTGGCAAAGCCTAAAGATATACTTTCTAGCCCTTTTCAGAGCATGTTTCCTGACTGCTGAACTGAAGGAGTACAACTTTTTTGTCTTTATTCATGAGAATAGAGAAATATTAGAACATTAGCACTATATGGGACTTTGGGGAGATCATTGAAATGTACATTAACAAAAAATTACTCTTGATCGCTGAGGTCAACACACCAGGAAATGACTGCCCTCAAAGAGAGGGTGTGTTACACTCACAGATTCCGAGAGGAGGGAGCACACCACGCCACGGGCAGCCACGTGGGGCAGCAACAGAGGCAGTCGGGAGGCAGAGGAAGGAAGAGGAGAACATGGGCCAGAGCCTTTGTTGTAGCTGACAAGGGTAGGAGTGGGTGAGCAGGCTTAGGATTGGCTTCTTGAATCATTTCAGTGGGCTCTGAGGTGTGGGGTTTATCTCTACTTAGCTGGTACCTGGCCCTGGGATGGTCAGGGCAGGGAAACAGTGGCCTGGAGTTTAAGAGCTCCACATAAAGGAGGGGGTTTGGTTGGCTTGCATAGGAAAGGCAAGCTCAAAAGGAGAGTAGTTTGCTATCTCTGGGAACTGTCTGGCCCTGGGAGGGGCCTGCCCCCCAGAGTTAGTAAGATCTTAAGATGTCAAAGAATCAAAAATACAGAATAAAAAGACATGATTAGTATCCTGGGCCGATGTCTTCATGTGTAAACATGAGGAAAGTGAGGCCCCAGAGGGAATTTGTGTGCCCCAGACGCCGTAGTCAATGCGAAGAAGATCAGGTTTCAGATCTAGACCTCCCAGTCCCCTGTTGTTTGTACTTATCCAGCAGAGCCACATTTTCAAAGACACCCAAGTGAATATCACAGTGGATTTTGAAATAGGATTGTTTTAAGTTTCTTTGTGTCACATTTACCTGTAAGAGTGGTCCAGTTCCTCAACATACTTGTCTTCAGTGTCGTGTGGATCTGATAATAGCACACGCATGATTCTCCTTTGTTTCCCTCTGCCATCATCGTTAGGTTCTGGCACTCCTCTCTCTCTATTTTTATCATTGAGGCAGCTCTTGGCACAATTCTGGTTAGTAATATCCTGGTTGCTGACCTGTGCCTTCCCTCACTCTCCTGGATTTTGAACCCTCCTCTGCTCATGACTTAAACCACACTTACAGGGTGGAAATCCTTCCTTATTATGTTAATTATGATATAACGCATCATCCTGTCTCCTACAGGAATTAATGTACGTCTTTTGTTTTTAAATAAACTTATTTATTTTATTTATTATTTTTATTTATTTATTTATTAGTTTTGGCTGTGTTGGATCTTTGCCGCTGTACGCAGGCTCTCTCCACTTGCCGTGAGTAGGGGCTACTCTTCGCTGCGGTGCGCGGGCCCCTCACTGCGGTGGCCTCTCCTGTTGCAGAGCACCTGCTCCAGAGTGCACAGGCTTCAGTAGATGTGGCGCGTGGGCTCAGTAGTTGTGGCTCGTGGGCTCTAGAACGCAGGCTCAGCAGCTGCGGCACACGGGCTCAGCCGGTCCGTGGCATGTGGGATCTTCCCGGACCAGGGCTTGAACCTGTGTCCCCCGCACCGGCAGGCGGACTCCCAACCACTGCGCCACTAGGGAAGCCCCTAACGTAAGTCTTTACGTAAGCACTCATGGAGTAGGTATTAAATTAATTCTCTCCATCCATCCCAGTCTTCTGATAGAATTATGGAAGGACACCAATCTAAAGCCTTAGGAGTTTGATCCAAGGCATTCTGTTTTCCTTAGTGCTTTGTGAGGAAGATCAACAGTAATTGATCCAAATCTGTTTTGATGTTTCTTTAAATCTTTTCAGGAAATAAAAAACTCTTATGTGAGTTTTTCCTGGTGCAAGTGGTAGTAATACTTCTGCTTATTTTCTTCTATTATCTTGTTCATCATCACAGAGATTTCCCCTAAGTTCCTGGTGACTTGGTACACACTTTATTGCCTAACCTTACTGTATGGGGATCAGTTGGGTCCATTGAGACTGTTTATCTCGGTCCTTAGAAACAACTTAATCTCTTGAATCTGTATTCCCATAGCAACCCTGTATGCTGGAGGCTTACTCACTTCAGTTATCCTCCTCTGATTCTCATGGGACCAGTGACAACTTCTCTTATGGAGTGGCAACCAGGGCCTGGCCAAGAGCCCAACATGCTGATGTGTCTTTGGTCACATGATGCCTGGGCTTGAGCCACTCACTTGTCGTGTTGGAAGCCAGCATTTAGTTGAAGTCTTTGGTCAGAGCAGTCCCTGGCGTTTTGGGGGCTACAATCAACAATAATTCGCAGTTCCTTCCTTCTTTATTTAAATAGACGTTAAGGGATTTTTAACAGAATGCCCCCTAACATTTCCTCTTGAAGTAGTTCCTTACTTGCCCACAAGGAAGTTCATTTGTTTCTTTTCTCTTCTTCACAAAGTCTCTTGAAGGTTTACAGTTCATTTCCATTGTAGAATTATGGAACTTCAGGGCAGAATCAGCTTTGATATTTTTCTACCTACAGGAAAAGTTAGTATTATTTATTCATTCACTGAGTCACCTCACAAATAGTTGTGTTCTCTGAGTTGGACAAAACATACACGGTCCTGATTTTCATGGAGCTTATGAATGCATGGGGGTAATAGACAATAAACAAGGAAATCAATTTAAAAAACCCATGATTTCAGCTAGTGATGTAAGTGGTGTACAGAACAGTAAAGTGGGGTTAGAGAATGGAGAGTGATGGGCTGGGGTCAGCTGTTTTCAAGAGGGTGGTTAATAACGAGCTTCTTTGGGAAGGTGACAACATACAAGATTGAGGTGACGAACTGCGTTAATGCTAGCTTCATTATTCAAGATGCAAGCCTCTGATTTTCTGCAACTTTCAGCTGAGGGGAATAACAACAGTGTCAGATGCTGCTGCGAGTGTAGCTAAGATGAGGATGGAGAATTAACCATTAGAGCTGGCAAGAGGAGTGATTTCTTAGGGGTTTTTTTTGGTGGCATTCAGGGGCAAAAGCCTGGTGGAGTTCACTGAGAAGGGAATGATGAGGTGGAGACAGGGAACATCAGTAATTCTAAAGAGAGTTTTGCTATAAAGCAAAGCTGGAAAATGGGGAGCTGGAGGGAGATACAGGATCAAAGCAATTTTGTCGTTTTGAATATTTTAGTGATGTTTCTATGTTGATGAGGATCATCTAGTGCAGAGGTTGGTAAACTACAGCTTAGGGGCCAAATCCAGCGCACCTGCTTTGGTAAATAAAATGTTATCAGAACACAGCCACACTGATTCATTTACTTATTCATTTATTTATTGTTTGTGGCTGCTACAGTGGCAGAGCTGGGTAGTTTTGAAAGAGACCACATGACCTGCAAAGCCAGGAGTATTTACTTCTGGCCCTCAACTGGAACAATTTCCCAACCCTTGATCTCATAGGAAGGGTAAAACTGATGAAGCGACAGGGTGAGCAGTGCCTTGTTAGACTGATATCCTTGCCTCCTAGGTGGGTAGCCCCTGCAATGCTCCCTAAGGGGGAGGTGTTAGAATCCAGTGCATGGGCGCAGGGGTAATTGAGCCCGGAAGTTAGGAAGTGATGCTCTGCCTCTGCGATGCTTGAAAGTGAGACTTTTGAAGTGGTGCAATTAGTAGTCATAAAAGTGTCTAGAAACTGGGTGCCTGAGGGGGGATTAGGAAAGAGTTTGGAAGTGATGAGGTCATTGAATTGAGTGGTCAAGGTACTGAATTCTTATTTGGGCAACTGGAAACTGTGTTCTGCATTCCTATTTTTAGACTGTTTATAAAAACGAACTGTACTAAAGCCTCAGTGTTGTCTACATATTTCTGTTCGGGGCTGTTGCCATTTGTTACTATCCTTCGTTTCCTACTTTCAGATAGAGAGTAAAATGGTAACTATTACTGTGATTATTGTGGTCATTATTTTTTATGAGTTCCTCTTTTTATACTTGCGTTTTAAAAAATTATTAAGACATTATTTTCTCTATGGAAAATGCGTTATATTTCCCTTATTAAACTGTTTAAGCATGTTCAGAATTACTATTTATTCTTAGCTCTTTGAGGTAGGACAGAGCTCAGTCCTCTCTGGAACCCTGCTTAGAGGTGTTTTTTAGCCTGGGTCTTCTATCTAGAGTAGATATCTTCTGCCTAGAAACATATCTAACCATAGAATGTTGGTTAAATCTCAGGTGTGCTATGCCCTTGGCCATATTTTATCACCTGCTCATTACTTGCTCAGACTTAAGCATTAGAGACACAGTTTGGGCCTGTGATTCTCCATGTCTTCCCTGGTGCAGCTTGATGGAACCTTGGAGTGGTGGGCAGTGTGTGCAGCCCATAGGTCCCTGGTCATCTCCTCCTCAGCTGTTCACTGTCAAGAGCCTTAGGCTTCGTGCGCCCCTAGACAGAGTCAGAGACTGTTCTGCAGACTCTGTGGCCATTGTAGAGATGACATGAAAGCGCTGGGAAGATAGTACCGCTCACATACCACAGTTCTTTTAGCGCAAGAGTCTAGCCTGGGCTGTCAGAGCATAATGCGAATTCTGGGACTGCATTCCAAGCCTCCCAAGTAATTGAACACTGGGCTTAATTCAGTGGCAGGCTCCTCAATTCACCAGTCATTATTAGGGAACGAGTCAGTCGCGTAGAGAAACCTTTCTCTGGGTTTTGTGCCAACAGTTTTATAGGTGTGAGTCCGCAGTGAGCTTTTCCTGCCAGTTCTATGAGGAAGTGAAAGCTCTAAGTGGCCTGTGTGCCGGTAGAAATGAGACCTTCCCCTTGGACAGTTCTAGGGTGAGAGTGTCAGTGTCCATGGCTAGATGGCAGTCGTGGGCATTGGTAAACCCAAAACCTTCAGTAGCTTTCGTAAGCCATTGCCGTCTAAATACTGATATCCTTCAGTGGAACACTTGATTTCTCATTTACATATAGGGTATGCCATCAGAGCAATCTACTTTATTCTTTACCATAATAAACAGTTTTCCATTTCTTTATCCAGCCACCATAGGCATCATTATCTTTAGGATTTAAAAGGAGTACTCTTTAAATTATTGGTTTATTTAACATCAGATTAACATCTTCATTTAATTGGTTCGTTAAGGAATATGTCAAGATGACATTTGAACCAATGGCCTCAGACCAGAATATTAATGTATGATATGTTTATTTTGACTGATGCATTTATTTATCTTTGCTTGGTGGGAGTTTCCAACTTTTCTTATTGGCGTCTTTGATTCTTTTTGACTCATCAGCTAATGCCTTTCGGTTATTTTGTACTTGTAAAACAAATTTGTTTTACTTCAGATGGTGTTAAAATGTGCAGCCCTGGGGACTTCCCTGGTGGCGCAGTGGATAAGACTCCACATTCCCAATGCAGGGGGCTCGGGTTCGATCCCTGGTCAGGGAACTAGATCCCACATGCATGCTTCAACTAAGAGTTCAGAGGCCCCAACTAAGGAGCCCACGTGCCACAACTAAGAGCCTGCCCGCCACAACTAATACCCACCACAATCAAATAAATAAATATTAATAGATAAATAAATAAATAAAATGACTTGGCTGAAGAGGCCCACCAAGTCACTAAAAGAGCCTTCATTTAAAAAAAAAAAAAGTGCAGCACTGAAAACGGTGGCAAAAGGGAAAAGATAACATTGGCAATGAAACATTTCTATATTTCGTACTTATACAGTTATTAGGTCTCTTTATGAATCATAGTTAATTTAGGAACCTTTGTTTACTTGGTTATTACAGCCAGCGAACCATCATGGCATCCTAACTGTAGAAATAACAGCTAAACAAAGTCTTTTGATATGATCGGTGTACCTTCTGAAGTCTGAAAGAATAAGTCCCTTGATAATTTTTGGCAAGATTTAGCCTCATATTTCTGTTGTCATGTTTGCACTTTCTTTTGGTGATTTACCAAGGTAATGGACCATTTTAGAATTAGCAATGTACTTATGCTGCAGACTCGTCGTTGTTGTTAATCTACTGTTGATGAAGCCAGGCGTTGTCTGAATCCATCACATACACCTGTCACTGTCAGTCATCTTTGTAGAACAAAGTGAAATCCAACCGAGTGGAATGTAACATGAGGCACAAAGCACAGATTACCAATTCAGTCCTCTTGTCTCAACACCACCCCTCTTCCATGTCAGGTCTTCTGATTTTATATGATGACAGTTATTGGTCAGAATATATTACAGTGTTTGCTGTACAGACAGGGCCTTTGTCATGTAATTAAAGAGCATGAGAGCTGCCAGACTAAACAGTGGTCTGAGTTTCAAATAATGTTCTGCGACTTCCTTGGCACATTTTTATCACCATCTCGAACATGTGTTATTACTTAGTATTCTTTACCATAGCTAGATTACAGAGGAAAACAACCCAGGCAGTGAAGGAGACTAACCCTGGTTCTTCAGGAGATAAATGCCTCCGAGATACCTTGTACCCTCAGAATGCACCATTTTTGTGTGTGCATCTCTCTGCTTGTACTCATACATCCTGCTTAAACCAGCTGTTTACAAAGTCAACATAACGGTCAGCTTTTACGGACAGACTTCATTAGTTATCTTGAAATTCTAAAGAAGGGTAGGCCCAAAGGGCAAATGGACAAAGAACTTGAAATAAACATGAAAAAAAAGAGCCCCCCTCATTAGTAATCAAAGAAAATTCCACTACAATGATAAAAAACATCAAACTGGTAGAGTTTTTAAAAAAAATAGCACTCGTTCAGAGGCTAGTGAAACATACACTGTCATAAATTGGTACATCTTTTATGACAGGCAAACTGACAGTATGTATTAAACCTTAAATGTAGCCTTTGATTCCACTTCTAGGAATTCATCCTAAGAAAATAGTACAAGATATACACAAATACTTATATACAAGAATGTCCATTAAAACATGATTTAAAACAGCAACAACAATATTAGTAAAGACAGCTGGTATCTGTCTTTACAGAGAGCTTTGTATGTAACAGGCAGGGCTGGGTGCTTCACAGGCACAACCTTATTTGCTCCTTACCATCAAGAAGGGAAGTAGGCAGTGGTATCACACGGGAGGAAAGTAACGCTTGGAGTTATGTGTGCAGAGCTAGGAAGATCGAATGAGAAGTTGAACTCATTTGACACGATTCCTTAACCATTACATTTGTTTTTTTCCCTAAAGAATACTAGTAAAAAGTGGAAAACAGGGTTTCCCTGGTGGCGCAGTGGTTGAGAGTCCGCCTGCCGATTCAGGGCACATGGGTTCGTGCCTCGATCCGGGAAGATACCACATGCCGCGGAGCGACTGGGCCCGTGAGCCATGGCCGCTGAGCCTGCGCGTCTGGAGCCTGTGCTCCGCAACGGGAGAGGCCACAACACTGAGAGGCCCACGTACCGCAAAAAAAAAAAAAAAAGGGGAAAACAGGGGTCCATCAGTAGAGGACTCATTAAATACAATGTAGGGTAGAAAAGTATACAATGGAATATTACTCAGCCGTAAAGAAGAATGAAATAATGCTATCTGCAGCAACATGGATGGACCTAGAGATTATCATAGTAAGTGAAGTAAGCCAGACAGAGAAAGACAAATATTGTATGATATTGCTTATATGTGGAATCTAAAAAAATGATTTAAATGAACTTATTTACAAAACAGAAATAGACCCACAGACATAGAAAACAAACTTATGGTTATCAAAGGGGAAAGGAGGGGAGTTTGGGATTAACAGATAAACACAACTATATATAAAATAGACAACCAACAAGAATCTACTGTATAGCACAGGGAACTATACTCAATATTTTGTAATAACCTATAAGGGAAAAGAATCTAAAAAAGGATATATATATATATATATATATATATATATATAAAAAATATATGTGTATATATATATGTATAACTGAGTCACTTTTCCGTACACCTGAAACTAACACAACATTGTAAATCAACTGTACATCAATTAAAAAAAAAAGAAAAAAAAGTTGACCCTAATAACAACAACAAAAAAAGTATGTAGGTATGAGAACTCATACTTTAATTGAATATGTGATAACATGGGAAATGTTTTAAATACATTTAAAAAATCCCAATATATGTAGGATGATTTGAGTTTTTCTCTCACCCTCTACTGTGATATAATACACCTAACGATCTATTAAAATAGGCAGATTCCAGTTCTAACCCCGGATCTATTGTTGGCTTGTGAGTGAGTGTGAGCAGGTTGCTTCACTAGCCTAAGCATCAGTGTTTTCCTCTGTAGAATGGACTCAGCTATGGTTATTACACATTAAACAAGGCATGGCTGTCCAAGCAACACAGAGTACATGTACAAGAAATGGTAGCTATTATTTTCATGATGAGGTTGGTCCCATGTCTTATATGAATCCAAAAACAAGGAAATAATACATTAAAACTTATTATTTTCTTAGAGTGCTGGCATTATAATATTTTATTTGTAATGCTTTGCTATTCTCCCGAACGTAACATTCAGTGTATTATATTTTATGCCTCCGTATTTATCTATTTTATAGAAAAAATTTTATATAAATAGCTACATACAATTATTATGGTTTTTGATAATTTTCTATAATCAAGAAAAAATACATTTGTTAAACACATACACACAGAGACACAGGCTGGTGGTTCTTATCAAAAGTTAAAATGTGAATGACAGTCTCTAATCCATCTTACGGTTTTTCTGGTCAGCAAGGTAGCCTTTGGTTCAGTAGTTTCAAGTTGATCGTCACTCTCTATTTTTGTCTGTTAGTACCATAGTATCATGGATTGATCTTAGAAGTAGCCCCTGAAATGAGCTTGGGGATACTGAAATTATTCAGCGTAATGAAAGTACAGTTTATAGGAATTGGGACTGAAGCGAAGGTCTGAACATCAAGGAGGTTGAGCTGAGTGTTAAGCTGTTCTTTTTGACCCTTTTCCATTCCACTCCCATTGACGTCCTTGCTTCCTACCTCCTGTGAACTTTTGAGACTTCCAGGTTTTCTTTTTCTTGCCAGCTCTTTAAATGTTGGTGTTCCATGGGTTTCTGTCCTCAGCTCACTTCTTACTCCTCTTTCCAAACTTAACTCACTTCTTCTCCAAACTAGCCTTTCCCCCATACGTTAGCTTAATATTGTATCTTAGAGCAGTTAAAAATCATGAACTCTGAAACTGATTAGCTGTGTACCTTGGATAAGGTTCCATGCTAGTGTCCTCCTCTACAGAATAGGTTACTCATTCCTACCTCAAGGTAAGGATTAAGTAAGAGGTGAAGCCCTAAGCCCAGTGCATTATTGCATAGGAGCTTCCATAGATGAGATCCCTTGCTGTGATGTTTGTTGTTCTGGTGGCGGTCATGGCGGTGGCCTCCAGGTAGGACAAGTCAAGCACCTAGAGTCATTCTGAATTTCCTTCCTCCTCTGTCTCTCCTGCATCCAATAGATTTTCAAGTCCTGTTGATACAACCTCGTTGGTCTTTTCCTATTTACTCCTGCTTTGGTTCTTATCACCTCTTATCTTGAAAGTGGTCATTGGCAGCTACCTGACCTTCCTGTTCCCAGTCCTTTTTGCATTCTGTCCATCCTCTCACTGTAGCCTGAATAATCATTGTAAAAAGGTAAAGCTGGTGATGGCATCATTTTGCCTAATCCTTCTCTTAGTGGTACCCAGTCACCTAGAGCAGGGACATGTGCTAACTCAGCAAACTTTTTCTGCAAAAGGCCGGATAGTAAATACTTTGGGCGTTGCCGGCCGTATGGTCTCTGTTGCAGCTACTCTGTCATTGTGGTGTAAAAGCAGCCATGGACAATATGTAAATGAATGAGCATGGCTGAGTTCCAATAAAACTTTATTTATGGAAGCTGAAATTTGAATTTCATGCAGTTGTCATATATCATGAAATATTCTTCTTTTGATTTTTTTCCAACCATTTAGAAACCTAACAACTTTTCTTAGCTCGTGGGCCACACAGATACTGGCTGGTGGCAGGGTTTGGCCTGTAGGATGGAGTTTACCAAATAAGTTGAAGTTCTTCAGCATGGATAACAAGATCTTTTGTGATCTGCCCTGGTTTATTCCTCCAGCCTGATCTTTTAAAAAAATTATTATTATGTTTTAATGCAGACTTTATTTATTTACTTATTATTTTTGGCTGCATTGGGTCTTAGTTGCGGCACACGGGATCTTTCCTTGCGGCGTGCGGGCTCTTTGTTGAGGTGCACGGGCTTCTCTCTAGTGGTGGTGCGTGGGTTCCAGAGGATGTGGGCTCTGTAGTTTGCGGCACACGGGCTTAGTTGCTCCGCGGTATGTGGGATCTTAGTTCCCTGACCAGGGATTGAACCAGTGTTTTCTGCATTGCAATATGGATTCTTAACCACTGGACCATCAGGGAAGTCCGCAGCCTGATCTTCTGTTACCTTCTCCTTACTTCTTCCATTTATTCAATAAACTCACCTTTTCTCTGTCCTTAATGAGTCATCATGTTTTTGCTTTCTCTCATGCTGTTCCCTTTGCCCAGGGCACAACTCATTCTTAGCTGTCCTCCCTCCCCTTCTACCCTGTCTTCCATCCACTACTTGTAGATAACCTACTCCTCTTTCAAGGTTCAGCTCGAGCAGTACTTACTCTGTGCAGTGAGGACACTCATGTCAGCTGCCTGGGTTTATGTGTCAGCCCCACTTCTTGTCTCTCGATCATTTCTTTGTCTCTCAGTTTCTCGTCTGAATAAAAAAAGGAATTCATCATCATCATCATCATCCCTATGGTTTCTCTTTGTTAGAATCCACTGAGCTAGCACATGGACAGCACTGGGAATCATGTTTTTCACATAGTTATTGTGCAGTCCACGTTTACTCTGCATCTCAGATAGAAGAGGCTATTTCTGTTGTCCCTTCTGTACCCTTTATAGACATCTGTCATAGCACTTATAATACTTGATATAGCTCTCGGCCCAGTGCATTGCATTCAGTAATAATAGGTACTCAGTAAATGTTTATTGGCTGAATGAGAGAGAAAAGGGAAAAATCTTAGCTTGACTTTAAGTGGATTCCAAAACAAAAATCTCTTGCATGTTACTGAGTAACAGGACAAAAAGGGGCCATAGAGAATAAGGTTCATTAAATTGAAAATAAATTTTAAAATATCTTATATACAATTGCTGTTTTTTAGTACCGGACTCATGTCCATAGGAGGAAAGAAATGCCACGTGGACAGTCTAGTGGTCCTCTTAGGAACCTGTGTTCCTGCCAATCCTTTCTCTTACTGACTTGCGTTTCTTTCTGTTCCTTCCCCTCCCCCGTCCTGCAAGGATGAGCACACTTCTTACCTGTGGTTTCAACATGGGGAGCTGTGGGACCCGTACAGAATCATGTCTTGGAGAAAGTGCCAAGGATTCAGTGAATTTTTAGAGTAAGGAGGCCAGCTGCAGAGCCACGGGGTTCAGAAAGACAGAAGGTGAGGGCTCAGGACCCAGGCGGAACAGAAAGCCCTGGGCTGGATGTGGGGAGGCGGGGCCAAAGCCCTTGGCTGGTTAACAAGAGCGTCGTTGCCTGTGCAGGGACGGTTTGTGTAAAGCTGAGGACAGAACGGGACTTTCAGGCATATCACAGCATCTAGAATTGGAAGGAGTCAGAGATGTCTTGTCAATGAGCGATACACTGCGTGGAGAGCCTCTTGGCTACCGTTCTTCCTTCTCACCTTCTGTACTTTCTGTGATAGAAACATTCTGTTGCCTGGATTCATTCAACAGATGTGGATTATCACAGGGCTGTATTGGGCATCTATGGAGGTAATAGGTAGAAAAGCATTTTTGAAAGTTGCTAATGTAAAGTTCTTCTATTTCCACCTAAAACCTCCTTTCTATTGGAAAATGTTTGCTTTATACATAAGCAAAGTGTCTCTTACTGAAATTCATATCTTTTTCATGCTGTTTTAGGCAGTGGGAGATTTTTGTACATCAGAGATACATTCTGGTATAGCTCGTGTGCTAGCTTAATTCTGACACTTTCTCAGCAAATGAAGCAGTCAACTTTATAACTTGGGTTAAGTTATTTTTATATTGTTTATGTTTTGTGACCACTGGGGTGCAAATTTCCTCAGGGAATAAGTAGAATGCCTATCCTAAGGAGGATTCTGTAGATGTTGGTAAAATGACTAGATCTGAAATTCTCTGTGCTAAGGCTGCTCACATCTTAACCCTGCCCCTTCTTTTGGGGAAAAATAAGTCTTTATATGTGTACCTTTATTGGTAAGACTTCTGCAGTTCTCTGCAAGAGGATTAGCAAGCATTGCAAGCAAAGGCAAACATTTCAAGGAAAAACCTTACAAATATTCTTGCTTTCAAGATAGACATAATATCATGCCATAAGTAAACATTATGAAACCATTTCCTTTTGAAGTTGATTCACTGAACCAATAATTTGAAATTCAGCTTGATGTTAGAGACCTTTTATTTTAAATGACTATTGTTGGTCCACTAGACTGGTAAATTAGGTGAGCCATGAGAAACAAAAAAGCTTTGTGTGTAGTCTAGCAGTCAGTTATTAACAAATATGAAATCTAAAACTCCTAACCAACGTTGTTGGAAAGCTAACAGACGTCCAGCATCTATTTTGGGTTTGTACACAAGTTGGCCAGAAGCAGCTTAATTCAGAGAATGAAATCTGAATTATTAAAACAAAGGAGGCGGGGGTAAGATGGAATTGGGGTGGGGGGAAAGGTCAAGTTTGTAGTGGGCAGAATTCTAAGATGACCTTCAACACTCCAAGCCCATCTTCTCCCAGTGATTCAGTTAAACACTAACTTAGTCCTGTTGTGAGGGGATATTGCAGATGTCATTAAGGTCCCAAACTAGTTGACCTTAAAATACAGAGATCATTTGGGTGGCCCCGACATGATATGAGCCATTTAAATCTGGTCTAGAGGTCAGAGACAGGTACGTCAAAGAGATTTGAAACTTGAGAAGGATTCTACGTGGAGGAGATTCTCCGTTGCTGGTTTTGGAGATGGAGGGAGCCACGTGGCAAGGAGTGTGAGTGGCCTCTAGAACCTGAGAGGGACCCCTAGCTGACAGCCAGCAAGGAAATAGGGGCCTCAGTCCTACAACTGCAAGGAACTGAGTTCTGTCACCAGTGATGGAAAATGGATCCCTTCCACCCTCCAGATGAGAATTTAACCCAGCTGGCATCTTGATTCCAGAATTTTGATACTCTGAGCAGATAACTCAGCCATGCTGAGCTAGACTTCTGACCTACAGACCTTTGAACTAATCAGCAGGTGTGCTTTAAGCCATGAAGTTTGTGGTCATTTGTTATGCAGCAATAGAAAACTAATATGAGGCCTCTGTCATGTCTCCTTTGCATCCCTGTAGTAGCCTATTAACTGGTCTCTCTGCTTCTAGACCAGTGTTGCTCAAACTGGTGAAGAAACAGTTTTTGAAATTCCAGTGTGTTGCAGACCAATACTGTAGCAGATTGTGCAGATGGCTGCAAAAACATCTCCCGTCCCTGTGCTCGTCTGTCACGTGACCATGCCACTCCCTCTCTCAGGAGGCTCTAGTTTCCTCCACCTGAGTCTGGGCTGACCTTAATGACAGGCTTATAACCTCTTACCATTTTCAGGTGATGCCCTGTGTTGCAAGGCCGTTAGAAAAGGCCATGCAGCTTCTGCCTGGTTCTCTAGGAAGGCTCCTCCTTGGCGCTCAGCTGCCATGCTTTGCGAGGCCGTGCCACGTGGAGAGGGCAGTACTGGGTGATCCAGTCAACGGAATTAACAGCCTTCCTTGAGTCATCGCAGCCCAGATGCCAGACATGTGAATGAGAAGCCTTGAGATAATTACAGCCCCTAAGCTGGTCTAGTCAACCCCAGCCTTGTGTCTTCCCAGCTGAGGCCTCAAACATCGGGGACAAAGACAGGTCATCCCCACTGTGCCCTGTCCAAATTCACGACCCACAGAATCAGTGAGTGTCATAAAGTACTTACTGCTTTCTGGCACTACATTTGGGATTGGTTTGTTATGCAGCAACAGATAACCAGAATAAACATTTTAATAAAATGCTATGAAAGCGAAATTGTAAAAGGACAGAATATAAGCAGAAAACACATAGTGTCACTGCTATGCTACTCTGTCGGTCAAAGTAGTTACAGACCTGCCAAGGTTCAAGAGGAGAGGATACAGGCCCCACTTCTCAAAGAGAGGAGACTTGAAGAATTGGGGAGCCATTAAAAAAAGAAATTTAAATTTTGAAATAAATTTAGCCTTATCGAAAAGTTGTAAAAATATTACAGAGAATTTCCATATGCCCTTCACCCAGCTTCCACTAATGGTAACATCTTATGGAACCATAGTACCGTTGTCAAAACCAGGAAATTATCATTGATGTAATATTGTTAACTGATCTGCAGATTTTATTCCAGTTTTGCCAGTTTTCCTAATAATGTCCTTTCTCTGGTCCCGGGTCTAATCTAGGACCCCATAGTGCATTTAGTTTTCAGGTCTCCTTAGTCTGCTCCAATATGGGACAGTTCTCACCCTTCCCTGTCTTTCATGACTAACGCTTTTGAAGTGTACAGGTAGTTATTTTGCAAGATGCCCCTCAAATTTGCTTTAATTTTTTCATGGTTAGATTAGGGTTATGCATTTTTCACAAGAGTGCCCCAGAAGTGATGATGTGCCCTCCTTTGTGTGTGATATCAGGGTGTACATGACGTCAGTATGTCTTATTCCTGGTGATGGGAAACGTGCTCCTTGGGGAAGGTGCTCCCTGCCAGGGTTCCCCACTGTAAATACCTTGTGGATAGGTCCTTTGAGACTATGCAGATATTCTGTTTGTCATCATATGTTGCTGGGGCCTTGTTACAAAACTGCCACAAAGTTTAAATTTTTTATCATTAGACCCAACAGATTAAAACTTAATCTTTCCAGTTTCTGTCGTTATAGTGTCATAGATGTGGGCTGTTTGCAGACTGGCTCTGGTCTGCAGACCACACTTTGAGGAGCAATGTTCTAGGCTGCACTGCTTCACCAGTTCCTTTATTCCTATTACTGTCAGACTGGAGTTTGAATAGCAAATCCAACGGTGTCATTCTTCAGCTTAAAATTCGTCAGTCTTCCCATCCTTTTAGGGTGCAATCCAAACTTCTAAGCCTGACGGTCAAGGCTACATCATTCTGCTCCATCTTTCACATTGTCCCTTTACAAGTTAGACTTCTCCGATTATCCTCACCATTGTATCCATGTAGGCACACCTGGCTCCTCCACACACTGTAGCTGGCCAATCCCCTGTCTTTCAAGGCTGATGAGCACCTCTTTTCAGTAGTCTGCGCTCACTAGGTTTTCCCCACGTCTAGTCCCCTGTATCCTGTGCATATATCTCTGATAGAAGTTGAATTTTGTTTTTATGTTTGGTTATGTATATGTCAAGCCATTTTTTAAAAAAAATTTTATTGAAGTATAATTGATGTACAATGTTGTGTTGGTTTCAGGTGTACAGCAAAGTGATTCATTCATATATTAGCTATATCATATGATATTTGTCTGTCAAGCTATTTGACTTGACTGAGCTTAAAGGCATCGATTTCGAGTTATAAGATTAGCCCATGACAAGGCTTCAAGAGTGTTAATCATAACTTGAGATAGTATCCAGGAAGAAATGTCTCCAGTACTAAGTAAGATCTGTATGACCAGATGGATTCCAGAAATGCAGAGACAGTGTGTGGAGAAGCCCTTTGGGGAGGACATTGTCCCTGATGGATAGGGTTGACTGTTGGGGCCTTTGGCTCTAGACTTGTGGCCCTTCTTCCTGTGTATGGTCTTTACCCCAGGGGTAGATAAAAACTTCAAGCGAGGAAGCAAACTCAAGACAGTGCAGTTCCATGGGTGGACCCCTATGTCTCCGTAGGCCTGTTTTATTGCTTTTGGGGACCACTTTCTTTGTCCTGCAAAACTGAGCAAAGAGCAGGTGGAGATCCTCTGCCTTCCTCTCCCTGCACCTCCTTCTAAGTTTTAAAGGAAAATTTTAAAGAGTGCTAATAATGGTTTGAAATTCAACCCAACCAAGTGTTAATAGCTCTCTGAACAGAACAGGAGTGATCTCCCTGTACCAATTTTTCCTGTGTTGCAACTAGTCTTTTATATCTAAATATTGCTAGGCTTACTTTATATTTAGCCCTATTTTCAAAGTATATGAAATGTAATTGTGCCAGAAAATAGAGAAAAGCAAGGCCGCCATGATTCCATAGGTCACTGCTAATAACTTTACCTCGAACGCAATTGTTCTTTCTTACGTCAAAAGTGTTGACCTATTATTTAAAGTATACATTTTAATCTTTTTGGTAATCATTTAGCACATTTTGTGATAAAATCTTCTTAAAATTTGTGCTCATAGCTTCCAGAGATAAATCTCAACTAAGTATTTATCAGAATTTAAATACATGGTATTTTAAATGAGTTATCAGGCATTAATAAATACATGAAAATGTTATCAATAAATGATTTATCAATTAAAAATTATCAATAAATAATTTATCAATAAATAGATTTTTAAAAATTTCCCAATACCAGTGGCAACATTTACATTAAGAACAGGAGGGAGTTAGAATGCCAAATAATGTATCCTAAAGATTTTCATAAATTCATTCAAAATTTTCTAATTCAAACAGCACCTCTTTTGTTAATAACATAAACCACATATATACAAAGTCTCAGTCAATCTCCTGTAATAAAACCTTGTACGGAAAACTCTTTCACCATGTACAATCTTATCATTAAATTACACTGTTAAGGGGAAAAAGAACCGCCCCTCCCCAACAAAAAACCCAAGGTAAAGTAGTCCCAAGAATGGAATTTGGAAGGGGCAGTATATTTCAGTTTAATCATCTGGAATCACTTAAATACAGTGTGCTTAGATGGCTAACATAAAGGAAGAAAAGTTTACTGTGCTACAGTTACTAGCTTCACAGTCCTTTGAAGATTTGGGATAATTTCAAAAAGATCTCTACTTTGTTTTTGGTTTAAAAAATTCAGATAAATCTTTTCCCTTCCTGTCCTTCAGGCTGTCTATAAACCATAGAAGTTTCATTCTTTTCAAATTTAGGAAATAACAGACTCGTAGTAAGATGATACTGGTCATTTAAATCATGGGGGCCAACCACAACAGAGCCCCCGGATAAGATAGCCTTTTTTTTTTTGCGGTACACGCAGGCCTCTCACTGTTGTGGCCTCTCCCGTTGCGGAGCACAGGCTCCCGACGCGCAGGTTCAGCGGCCATGGCTCACGGGCCCAGCCGCTCCGCGGCATGTGGGATCCTCCCAGACCGGGGCACGAACCCGTGTCCCCTGCATTGGCAGGCAGACTCTCAACCACTGCGCCACCAGGGAAGCCCAAGATAGCCTTTTGAGTCATGATTTTCCAAAGTCTCTGTGATGACTTAAGACCTGCTGCCTGAATAAATCCCTGTTAACCGGCCACATCCACTTTGCTTAGAGGTAAGCCTCCTCCTCCCTGCTCTACAGAGGCCTGAGCACCGGAGCTGCTCCCCAGAGGACCAGGTCAGAGCAAGAGAGCTCCATTACTCAGAGCACATCAAGGGTTGATCATTTGAGAACCGAGCTACTAATTGGACTTATGATGATATGAAAGGAGATGCTTAAAGTAAGGAGACGTAGTTTTTAAAATCAAAATTTAAGAACATATTGAAAACTATGGTCTCTAAAGCAGTCTAAAATCTGTGGATTTCAGATATTTTATATACAACTCACAATAAAACAAAATGCATTTTATGTCACTACCCAGTACACGTATTCAGACCCATAAGTGAAATAAAAATGCCACGGACAATACTGTGTGTGACACCCTTGAATATTTTCTATTGTATTGTTTTAAATTAAGAAAATGCTACTCAATAGCCAGTAAACTCATTGCCCACTTATCAGTCACTTCCCATGGTCTGGAAAGATGCTGCCTCAGATAGTTGTAAGTGTATGCAGCCACCGTTGTCCCATACCTGCTCTAGAGTGCTTTTGGGATTACGTGTGAGGTTAGTTCACGAGTCACAGAAAATGTCATAGAAAAAAATTTTTTTTCACTAAAAGTGATTTTATTTAGCTTGAGTTCCCTTTTTATTTACCAGATGTGGCTCTAAATTATGTGTTAGTCAAATCAAAGAACGAAATTTTTCTGGTTGATTGTGTTCAGAAGAATGTGAGGATCGAAGTGTTAGAACTTGAAGGAGACTTAAGAGGTAGTGCAGGCCAGCCTGCTCATCATGCAGAGACCGGGAGACGAACTAGTTGCAATTTTTAAGAAAGAATTAAGGTCGTTTATGTAATCATATGTTAGTAATAGAATGTATTTTAAAATACCATCACAGAGAGGCTGGTGTTGTGAGTGGCTGCTTCTGGATCTGAATGTTGGGGTAGACTGTGATACAGGGAGCTGTCACTTCTAGGTACCGTTGGGGAGGCAGTGGTGCCTGTGTCCCTGTGACTTTCTTGGCTGTGGTTGCTAGGGCCACTTGGAGATGTATGTGCTTGGCTCTTTCAGCCTGGGCCTAATGAAAGTATATATCATAAAAATTGCAAAAGAGCTATTTAGCAAACGATATGGTTAACATCTAGGAAGCTGAGGAAGAGGATTAAGAATGTGCTGACGTAAAGTTGCGCTTGGTCCTGAGTCTGTGCATTTCCTGTCCTGCCCAGGCATGGTATAAGGAGCTCCATCCTCACATCTGAGCCTTCAGTTGCCCAGGAAAGTGAGAGAATGTAAACGAATTTAATATTTGTAGTCAAAACCTTTTCCCTCTAATATATCGAGACTACAGAAATCATCGCGTTTATTTTTGCTGGATACTGAGCTAGGGCTTTCTAAGTGCTTCAGTCTCTGAGACTTCTCTCTGTATCTCACTTTTCCTTAACAGATATTTGTAAAACACTGTGATCTTCTTTTTGGCTAATCTCATAGGCTTTTCTTTCATCAATGTATTATCCTAGACAAACAAGCTCTAGGGAGGCCAGGCGATAAATTCCCTTCCTGTCCTCCTGGCGTTTTCTGTGAAATAGACAAACAACACATACATGCAACGAAAACAACATGCTTGTCTTAAGTGCTGTAGTTTATCCTACAAAGTAAATTCTAGTGAAGTTAAGGAATCTGATTGTTTTTTTTAAACTGGAGCAGGATCAGAAAATTATAGCTTGTGGGCCAAATATGGGACACTGCCTGTTTTTATAAATAAAATTTTATTGGAACACAGCCATGCCTATTCATTTATGTATTATTTATGCCTGCTTTTACATTATGGAGACAGAGGTAAGTAGATGCTATAGAGACTGTGTGGCCTGCAAAGCCTAGAATATTTACTATTTGGCCTTTTTGGAAAAAAGTTTACTGACCCCTGGAATAAAGGAATATTTAGAGATTGAAGTATTGTCCTTAAAAAACTATCACTTTTGAATCAAGGCTATTTTCCCTTAAGTAGCATGAAAAAATTCTTCTGTTACAAACAAATGACAATTTATAACTAGGTTTGATGAGAGAAAGTGCCTAGAAACTATTGAGTGATTGATGTCTACCTTTTTTAAAGATCATTAAAAATCATTGTACATTAAATCATTAATGCTGAGAAGATAACTAATGAGGCATATATGAAAGATTACAGTGTGGCATGCTAATAATTTAACTACAGGGAGGATTGGTTACATTATTTCAACTGGCATTGCCTATTTTGACAGTCTTTATAATAATTGTGAACTTTAATAAAATTTTACATTTATAAATATCAGTCTGAGGTTTTACTTGCTACAGTTCAGTGAGGCTAAGCTAATAGTCATTTGCAAAGAAGCCTCATATTTCTTGTGTTTAGATGTAGTTCAGTGTATTAAAATGAGTATTTAGTCATAATATTTTTCGGTCACAGAATTCAAGCAATAAAACATGGGGCTGCAATGCTCCATATCAGGGTAGCAGTTTAAATAATTTTAAAATAATTAATAAATTATCTTTTCATTTTTTAACAGACTTGTGGAAGAAAGCAAACTGATCCCACGCATTTTTGATGTAATTCTGGTAAGAGAAGAAATGTGCGTCTGAAATTCAAGTGAAATTTAGAAGTTTTTAAAGTTTTGACCATGTTGTTTGGTTGGGTTCTAACCCTAACTCTGCCCAGAAGGATTGTGTGTCCATCATGTCACTTAACCTTATTAGGACTCAGTTTCCTTGTATGAGCTCTTGTCCAGCTCTGAAATTGTGTAGGGATGCTGTTTAATGACCTGCCCTCTTTCTGAAAATCCTTTGCATTTTATTTCTATAAAGTTAAAAACTATGTTATCTAATATAGAAAGAATACTGTATCTGAGGTTGGTTTGTGGAGGAAAGGCAGAATGACGATCACTGTGCTTCAATATGAATTTTCTGATTTTCACCATGAAGCTCTCTGACTTTGTCAGCACTGGGTCAGATCAACAATTTTATGCCTATGGGCAGAAGTTGTCTTCTTCAGAACGTAGAATAGCTTAGCTTCTGTACACCATTTTTTCCATTCATAGAACACAACTTGATTGAAAACCATCGGTTAAAGAAAACCTTTCCTCTCTGGTTCCTATGTGTAGAGAATAAAATGGGACGTAGGGTTGGCTTTTCTCACTTCTGATAAATCCCTATTTTTACTAAATAGAAATCTGAGAATTAGGCTGAAAACTCAGTTGGTACTTATAGCAAGGGAGTGCCCTTAGCCAAAGAAGTGTTCTCTTGTACCTGAGTGGGTTGTCCTCCCTTTACCAAAATGTTTCCCTCCATAGCTGACTGACAGTGCAAGGGACAAAGGAGGGGGACATGTCCGCAGTCAGATCAGCCGAACCTGCCTTGGTCATCAGTAGAGCAATAGCTGTTATTGTCTGATAACCCTACCAATGGAAGATTAGCCCTGTTTAATCATCCTAAATTATTAATCTACAAGTTGTTTGTGTGCTGATAGGGCTGTATGGTAAAAACATTATTTTTCTTAGCTGCAGATCGCCCTTTTTTTTGGTGGAGAGCTGTTGGGTTTGCTGAGCTATTTGAGTTAGGCGGGGAGTAGGGGTGGGCATGCGTAGTATTCCCAAAGCACGCTCAAGTGACAACAAGATGACCCAGAGCTGCCATGCTAAGAGAATTGTATTGCTTCAAATAGTCAACGGGGATTTTAGAGGTAGTATCAGGAGAAGAAAGGGAGAAAAAGGAGATGAAGACCCATGGAGATCATCAGCTGTCTAGTGGGGATTTTTAAGCTTTGCCCAGTGATATGTGCATCTCCCACCTTCAGTAGGACATACATCACTTGCTAATTCGTTGTGGAGTTGGATTTGCTTTTGGAGGGCCACGGGTGCCGTTAATGTTGGGTTCGGCTGCACGGTTGGGCAGGGGGCAGGAGCCAAAGCTGTCCACATTCAGCCACCTCTGGCTTGCACTTGAAAAGAGACTTGGTGCTGCAGACAGAGAGAGCTGGAGCTAGACTGGACCTTAAACTCATGGATGTGACTCATCCCCTTGCTGTGCCAGGAGGGCTTCTGACCTGCTGAGGTCAATACAGCTCCTTTTGTGACTGATAGAAAGTTCTCTACCCAGCCTTTGGCAATCATCTCAAGGTCTAAAATCCCACACATGGAAAATTCTTCCATGTATGTTACCGAAACCCCTCCATACGTGATGAATCTTTGTATAACAAGCACCTAGCAAGGCTTCATATTGCGCAAATGTTTAACTGATTAATGCCACCATTGAAACCCCTGTCATTGTGTTGTAGCTGTCGTTGGGGGTGCGTAGAAGTGACATATACTTTCCAGGTCAGGATTTCAACTTGTCCTGAGCCCTGTGACCTCGGAGGCATTTCTGGGAGGAGGCTTTTCCTCCTGCCGGAACAGCTCCATACTCAAGTGTTTTGTAGGCCCTTATTTTGAAAAGAGGTCCTGCTGCTAAGAAAAAGTAAAGAAAAAAAAACTGTTGGAAATCACTGCTTTTTGGGACAGGACTTTTGATGTATTTGAAAAACATTATTGAATCCCTATTCTATTTTTGACTTTCTTGAGTTGAATAATCACTACTTTTTTCTCTGTATAAATACATTTTTAATCAATGAAGTATCTTTGTAGCAGTTATCCTATGAACTATTACCTTATCCTTTCTAAATTTTTGTCACCGAGCTAGACATAATATTTTATTGATTCTATGCTGTACTTTTTTTTTTTCCCCTCATATTTTAACATTTCTGAATCCAGGCTATACTTCCCAAACCAATGACATTTTACAGTTGCTTTCAGCCAGGTGACCTGGTTGTCATTGCCTTAACCAATTCACTTCAGTTTTATTTTTCTTTTTATTAGTGCCCAAGAACGATATATTAGAAAAATATGTCTAAGTTTAAAAGCGCTCTTTCAATAAAAATAAAATGAAAATTCTAAGTAATAAGAAACCATGCCATAGTTTAATTGGCAGCATTTTTCTTCTTTAGTGCTTGATAAAATAATGGTGTATCTTAGAACTGATGGATTCCTGGATTCAAGAAAACACAGTGTATACTTCAGTTGGGTTTGGTTTCTAAGTTCAAGGGCCTAGGTGGTGTCTGGCATATATATAGCAGCTTCTAGCAATGGTTTGATCAGAACGAGACGTAATGAAAAGATTGTACAAGACCCTTTGGCTACTGCTTGTGTCTTTTAGCCACTCATTAAAAAACACAGCAGCATTAGACTCGTTTAGCTGGTGGTCCACTGTGACCTCTTGATGATTTTTTTCTTCACTCTTAGCACATAACTGTTTTCCATCTTCGGTTTGATGTACTTAGAGCCTGATAATGGGCTTTATAACATCGTTGTTTTCTAGAGTTCCTCGTATGATATGCTCTTACCCACAGTGTAAGACATCCTCTCCTAGATGTTTTTCATTACAAAGCAAAGCTGTTTCTTCTGGTGGGCAGGAATTGCAGTCAGCTTCCATGTCTTTCCTGCAGGCTTGGAGGGAGGTGAAAATGAAGGCAGCAGAATTCTAAATTTGTCATCCTGTTTGGTAGGAGGTTTCTCAAGGGAGAAAGAGAATACTGTGAACTCCAGGGGAGGGAGTGATTGGCTCTGCTCCGTGTAGGGAGAGGAGTTTCACAGAAGAAGTAACCTTTGAACAAGGGCCTTGAGCGGCTTGTTGTGAGGAGAGGGGGCATTCCAGCTTTGGGGGTGGTGAGTACTTAAATGTGCCTGCACCAGGGCCGTGGAGAGATGGTAGGGAGTGAGTAGTTTGGGACCAGATTCCCGCAGGGCTGTGGTTCTTTCTTATTTGTTGGCTTTGCAAATAATTTATGCTCTTCAAAATCACAGTCCTCTAAACAAACTAGTGGTTACCAGTGGGGAGAGGGGAGGGAGGAGGGGCGATATAGGGGTAGAGGATTAAGAGGTACAAGCTATTACGAATAAAATAAGCTGCAAGGCTATATTGTACATGGGGAATATAGCCAGTATTTTATAATAACTGTAAATGGAGTATAACCTTGAAAAGATGTGAATCAATATCTTGTACACTTGTAGCTTATATAATATTGTACATAAACTATACTTCAATTTAAAAATTAAAAAAAATCAGGATCCTCTATTTAAAAGAAGACTTTTTGAGCCCCTCTGCTGCCTGGCCATTGGGGTTGGGTCTGGGAGAGGATCAGGATTAGGATCATGGGCTTATACTGGAAACTTGAAATGGGTTGAAAGCTGGATTCTGGGAGTCACCCGTAGGACTCCATCAGCGAGGCTTTTGACATCAGCCAAAGGGACTGTGGGAAGGGAGCTTAAAAGATAGAGCCGGTCTCAGAGATCTCATCTAAGGGTCCAGGAGTTCTAACACCACATTCAGGCCAGAGAACAGGCAGGATGTTTTTAATCCTGTGTTCCAGCTGCAAGTGTCCCCACTCTTGGCAGGCCAAGCGGTGGGAAGAACCAGGTAGCTGATAGCTTACAAAAGGGAGCTGTCACAGCAGCTCGGTGCTGCTTCCCTGGCAGACACCGCATTTTCACTGGCAGCACAAGGCAGCTGTGTTGAGGGGAGTGGAGGCTCAGGCAGCCTGCATTGATTTTAGCTGACTCAATTCCCACATACAGCCTTCAGGGTCTATGACTCTGAGGCAGTCTGGATCTGCTCAATAAATGTGGGCTCCTGGAGAAAGTCAATCATAGGAGGACCTGGTGGCTTGATTTTTGAGTGCAGAGTTGCTTGGCAAGCAGGATGGAAAGCATTCTTCTTTCTCCTTTGCCACTTTCCAAAGAGTAGATATTGCTTTGAAATGTGTCTTAAGTATGAATTTGGATGGATCAGCCTTTGGGTTTTGCTATAACTCTAATCTCTCTTCATTTTATTTCAGTGGTTTATGTTTTGACCTACTTCCGTAAATCATTTTAATGCCAAGTAATATGGGCAACCTGTATTTTATTGGAAAAAAAATCTATATTCATAGCAGATTTTCCAATATGTGCCAAAATATTGCTGTCATGATATTTTATGTGTCTGTTCCAGAGCAGACAATTAAAGAGCAATCTCATTGGCAAATGTTAACAATAAAAATGGGATTAACAGCACACGAGTTTGACAATTATATTGTTTTAACAGTTCTCGAGGATAGCAGTTGAAGCAAGCTTGAGTAAATCTTCCAAGTCAACTGTATATTTAGAAAAGAGCCTCTTTACCAACCTTTGGAACCTAAAGGATTTAGTCCCTGAAATACCAAGGTAGTACAGACTGGTAGCCTCATCACATTTAAGGAATGTTTCCAATCCTGAGCGTTCATCAGGCTTCTAAAATTACTTTGCTCCATTCCAGTTGCAGCCCATCTAATGTGAATTGGTTCTCAGGGTTAAAATGACAAGTTACTTATAAATTTAAGCGTCTGCATGCTTGTGTCCAATATGCCATTAATAAGCTGCTGCTCTGTACTTGAGCATGAGTTGCTAAAATAGAAAACATGATTTGATTAAAATTTCAAAATGCTTGACTCAGGAAGGTACTTTAAAAGTTGCACAAAGAGTACTTACTGGATGCAGGGGATAAATCTGAATCTTCAGTCTACGTGGATACCTGTCAGGGATTCTGTAGACTGTAAGATGGAGCTCTATAACCAATTCCTGGTGTGTACGAAGATGATTTTATACACTGCTAACACACTGCCATTAAAGTATGTACTTCCAAGTGTTTTGTTCAGTGGGGGTGAGGAAGGAGATGGATTTGCACAGATCTGTTCTGTAAACTGATATTTACAGAATAACTCTCTGGGGCCAGCGTGCAATGTATTGATACTGGATTGAATGAAGTGAAGTTGCCCATACAGCAGCTGAACTAATGGCTTTGATCTGATCAATACAATGTTATCTGGTTAGCTGAATAAATGGGTTGAAGCTAAGTAAAATAAACTTCTATCAGTATACTTGGACTCAAGCATGACTAGTTACTGCATAATCAGCCCAAATGGTTGAAAGAAGATGGACTGTATTAAGATAAAAACTACATGTTGTATCCACTGAAAAAATGCTAAAACAGGGCTTAGGATATCTTTGGCCAATCACAGAGCATATATTGGGAGTGTGTTACATAGGGCTTCTCCCAAGTCAGTGTAATCTTGCATGTTATCATCATCATTCTTGTTTCTAGTTCTGCTCTAGTTCCTGGGCTTCACTTTGAGGAAACAGGTACTATTCCCTCTTCCTTCTCTGTAAGGAGATGGTCTAGTTACAAACCGTAGAAGTAGAAAGTGATAGGATGTCAAATAATGTACTTCCTAAGAGTGTTAAGCTTTTGTGTGTTTTTGGTTTTATTCTTAATTGATCGTGGGATTAGACTTGTGAAGAAGTAAGGGTGAAATTAGGGCATAGCAAATAAATGAAACCTCAACAAGAATGAGTTACAGACCAGTGAAAAGAGGCGCATGGTCCAATAAGGTGTTATAAGGGAGAATCAAGAGAAAACAAACACTGGATTAAATTTTGAACAAGCAAAAGAATTAGTATAGTACTGGAAGAAGAGGCGGTGTTCTTGTTTGAAGGGCTGTGAATCTTAGGTACTTATGTAAGCCTGTCCCCCTGCACTCATCTCATTGCCTGTGCTGTTGATTAAATTTCTCCTGCAGACCTGCGCTTTTCAATATGGTAGCCAGTAGCCACATATAGCACAACGAGCACTTGAAACGTGGCTGTCTGAATTGAGATGCGCTCAGAGTGTCAAATAGATACCAAATTTCCAAGGGAAAAAAGAGTGTAACGTAGCTGATTAATTTTTCTGTATTGATTACATGTTTAAATGACAGTATTTTGAGTGTGTTGGGCTAAATGGAATATTATTAAAATTAATTTTATCTGTTTCTTTTTTTTACTGCAGCTTTCAGAATATTAAAAATACGTGGCTTGCATTATATTTCTGTTGCATAGTGCTGCAGTAGGTGATTTCCTGTCTTGTATCTTCAGTCACATTGTGACTTTCGCTTCAGGAGGAAACTGCTCTAGGTACAACCAAACCGCGTTTGTCCCCAGCACATTGCCCTCCCTGCTTTTGGTTTTTCAGTACGTTTTGATTTATTAGTGAACAAGTGAGGGAAGTGAGGCATGGCTGTTATATTTAGACTCTTTCTTCAATCACAGCTGACATTTCGCCCCTTGATGGTGGATTGGAAGATGAAACGGTAGGAAGCGCCAGTGTTCTTCAGTATAATGTACTCACAAAAGGCAGCGTGGTTGTAGCTCCCCTGAATTTTGGCCATGACTAGTGATACCACTCAATTTTACTTCTTTCCTAACTCTGCAATATATGAGGATGCCCAGTGATTGGCCGTTGGTCAACTTTGGGTTCAGGCTTTTGTTAAAATGCCCACTGTGGTCATCAGGCCTTGCCCATTCTCACTACTCCAAAGCCCTGTGTGTTTGGGGCCCTTTGATAGATGGAACAAGGTAAGGTAACTTGTGGTATATACAAAGAGGTACTGGAAGAGCCAAGTTTAAAAGCAGTGATCATTCATTCTCAATATATGACCAGTGAATGTTATGTTATCTGAAAGTTCCTCAGTAATGTAGGACCCCATAAGTTTATTCATGAACAAAATTATTGAGATACCCATTTTTTTGAGAATGTGGAAATATCAGTAAAAAGTTACTAGTTTTGATTAAAGCAGCAAACATCTACTAGCATTTGCTTTTGATGCTCTTTGCGTTTGTTTTCTTGCATGATCAAGAAAAAGCGGAATTTATGTGCTTACCCCCTCGCTGCAAAGGATTTTCAAGCTGAGCCAGGAAATCTGATGCAGTAAAGCAGTTTACAGATTTATGGGGAAAGGAGAGCTTTTTAAATAGCTTTAGCAAGTGAATTGCATTTTGGATTTATTAGAGGTACCAAATTGGAGAAACACTATGATGAGATGCCAGTAAGGGCAAGTTATTACACAGGATTTTTTGGTTTATTTTTTTCTGACAACAAAAACAATACATGCTTGTAAAAAGTTCAGATCGTACAGAAATGTCTAAGATAGAATGGGAAATTCTTCCATAATATCACAGCCTACAGCTTGATGCATATTTTCCTCATTGTTTTTCATGTATGTATTTTTAAAAAAATATTTATTTGGCTGTACTAGGTCTTAGTTGCAGCATGTGGGATCTCTGTTGCGGCACACGGGATCTTTAGTTGCGGCACACAGGATCTTTAGTTGCGGCATGCGGGATCTCTAGTTGCGGCATGTGAACTCTTAGTTGTAGGATGTGGGATCAAGTTCCCTGACCAGGGATCGAACCCAGGCCCCCTGCATTGGGAGTGTGGAGTCTTAGACACTGGACTGCCAGGGAAGTCCCCCACATATGTATTATCTCTCTCTTCTTTTTTTAAAAAAAATGGGACCCTACTAAATAATATATTTTATATCTGTCTTACTTTACAATGTCCATGGCAGCAGGGTGTGTGTGTGTGTGTGTGTGTGTGTATATGTATATATGTACGTACACCCGTATGTATTATTTGTTCTATTTGATGGCCATTATAATATTTTTTGTATTAGCATAATTTATTTAGCCAATCCCCACTGACGGACATTTCAGGTTTCCCCCCCAACTTTCTGCTAATATGAGCAGCACTGAACAGAGAATATCTTTGTACATCTGTGTGAGTTTCTATAGGATAAGTTCTTAAAAGTTGCATATTACACCAAAGTATGTACATCTTTTGTATTTTAATATTACTCTCTGGAGTGGTAATATAAAATCCCCCACGCAGCAGTAGTATAAAACAACACCTGCCTTGCTATACTCAGAGCTGAGTATTACTGGTCTTTTAAATAAGGGGTCCCCAAGCCCTGGGCCACGGACCAGTACCGGTGGTCCTTGGCCTGTTAGGAACCCGGCCGCACAGCAGGAGGTGAGCAGTGGGCCAGTGCGTGAAGCTTTATCTGTGTTTACAGCTGCTCCCCATTGCTCACATTACCACCTTAGCTCAGCCTCAGCTTTATGGTGAGTTGTATAATTATTTCATTATATATTTCAACGTAATAATAATAGAAATAAAGTGCGCAATAGATGTAATGCACTTGAATTATCCCCAAACCATCCCCGCACTCCGGTCCGTGGAAAAATTGTCTTCCACGAAACCAGTCCCTGGTGCCAAGAAGGTTGGGGACGGCTGTTTTAAATTGTCAGTTGTTTGTATTTTGACCCGTGTGCTTTTTAATATCAGAGTCAAATTTATCAGTTTTTTTTGCTTATAGCTTCTGTTAGGAAAGAACTTCTCTTCGACAAGGTTATAAAGTATTAATCCATCTTTTATTCTATACATTTATGGTTTTATGATTAAATCCTAAATCTTTGCTCCAAAATAACTTTGTTGTGAGGAACGACTACAAGTCCAGCTTTTCTCTTCCCCATACCTCCCTCTCACCATCACCAAATTCTTTCAGTGGTGTTCGTTGATGTAATTCATCATGATGGTGACTTGAAATGCCATATTTATCATTCATTCACTGTATTTTGTTTATTGTCTGTATTGACATATGTAAGCTGCATATATTAAATGTATCAATATAATTTGATGAGTTTTTACATAAATATTCAATCAAGATAATGAATGAACATACCCATCATCACCAACATTTCCTTGTGCCTATTTTTAACCCATCCCTCCCTACCCCCATTCCTGTCCCAAGCAACTATTAATTTACTTTGTCTCTGTAGATTAGGTTACATTTCCTAGAATTTTATATAAACTAGTAATAAGGGATGGACTCTTTTCTTTTTTAATGAATCCCTGGCTTCTTTTGTTGAGCATACTTACTTTTTCCTAGGGAGAAAGCATTATGTCTGATTTGAACCATTGGGTTTTGTTAGAATCCTTTAGCAGGTTGAGAAGTTCCCTTTCATTCCTAGTTTGCTGAGAGATTTCACTGATGGATTTTTTTTCTTTATCTCTTAAAATCATCATGTAATCACTTTAAAACATTTTTTAATATGGTGAATTTATTGATTGATTTTTGTATGTTAAAACAGTCTTGCCGCCTGGAGTTAAAACCCATGTGATCATGCTGTATTTTTTTAATATATAATGCTGGATTTGATTTAGTAAAAATTTTAAGTATTTTTGTGACTGTGTCCATGAAGGATATTGTTCTATAGTTTTCTTTCCTTATAATCTTTTTCTGTTTTTTGTATCAGGGTAGTGTTGGTCCCAGGGAATGAGTTGGAACATGTTCCCTCTCCTGCAAATTTTTGGGAAAAATTTTCTTTTAGAATTGGTATTTATTTTCTCCTTAAACGTTTAGTAAAAATAACCGGTGAAGCCACTGGGGCTTGAAGTTATCTTTGTGGGAAGCTTTTAAAGTACAAATTCATTTTCACTACTGGATAGAGGGTTATTCAGTTTATTTCTTTTGGTATGTTTCAAGGAATTTGTATATTTCATTTAGGCTGTGAGATTTATTGGCATGAAGTTGTTATGGTGTTACCTTATTATCCTTTTAGTGTCTGAGAATCTATAGTGATGCCTCCCTCTCATTTCTGATACTGCTTTTTTGAACAGTGATGAAAAATTGAGTGTTCTCTTTTTATCTCCCTTCTAATTTAGTTAGCTAGAGGTTTACTGCCTTTATTTGCCCTCTGAAGGAACTAGCTTTTGGTTTTATTGATTGTTTTTCCTATTTGTTTTTTCATTAATTTCTGTTCTTTATTACATCTTTTCTGCTATTTCCTTTGGGCTTCATTTTTTGCTCTTATTCTGATTTTTTAAGAGATGCTGAGGTCATCAGTTTGTGACTTCTCTGTTTTATTACTGTAATCACCTAGTACTATAAATATCCCTCTAAGCACTGTCCTAGTTTCAATTTTGATATGTTTTATGTCATTTTCATTTAGTTCAACATAATTTCTAATTTCCTTTGTGATTTCTTCTTTGATTCATGGATTATTTAGAAGTCTGTTAGTTAGTTTTCCCATATTTGGGGCCCAAATGTATTTTTTATTGATTACGACTTAATTACATTGTGGTTAGAGAACATACTTTGTATGATTTGCATCCTGTGCAATGTCTTCAGACTTGTTTTATGGCCCAGTCTATGGTAAATGTTTCCTATATACTTGCGGAGAATGTGTAACTGCTGTTGTTGGTTGGAATGTCCTGTGAATGTCAATTAAGGCAAGTTGGTTGTTAGTGTCGCTCAAGTCTTCTGTGTCTTTACTGGTTTTCTGTCTACTTGTCTGTCACTTACTGAGAGAGGGGTAATAGTGTCTCTGGCTAAAATTGTGTCTTTGGCTAGTTCCCTTTCAGTTATATCACTTTTGTTTTCTGCTTTGAAGCTCTGTCATTCCATGTAAAAATTAAATTTGGGATTATGTGTCATTTTGAGGAATGGAACTCCTTATCATTATGAGATGCTCCTCTTTCTCCTTGGTAATATTCTTTGTTCTAAAACCCACTTTGTCTGATGTTAGTATCACCACTGCAGCTTTCTTTTTCTTTTTTTTTTTTTTTTGCGGTACGCGGGACTCCCACCGTCGCGGCCTCGCCCGTTGTGGAGCACAGGCTCCAGGTTCGCAGGCTCAGCGGCCACGGCTCACGGGCTCAGCTGCTCCGCGGCATGTGGGATCTTCCCGGACCGGGGCACGAACCCGTGTCCCCTGCATCGGCAGGTGGACTCTCACCCACTGCGCCACCAGGGAAGCCCATGCAGCTTTCTTTGATTAGTGTTAGTAGGCATATCTTTTCCCATCTCTTAACTTTTAACCTGTCTACATCTTTGTATTTAAAGGTGTTTTCCTGGAGATAGATGTACTTTGATTTTACCTCTTTATCCAGTCTTACAATATTAGTCTTCTATTTGAGGTGTTTAGAACATTTTCATTAAAAATATTTAAATCTACCATCTTACTGCTAGTTTCATGTCACATCTTCTGTTCTTCTTTCTCGTTTATTTCTGTCTTTTCCAGCCACCTTTTATATCAGTTGAGTATTTTACCTTTTAATGGTTGGTGTAGGGTTTACAATATGCATCTTTAATTTACCTCAGTTTGCCTACTATCATGTAGGTAATTACCCTGATGTAATGATTACCTCCCAGTATACTACCAGGCAAAGTAACCAAGGGTCATTGGACATAGGGGATCACAGATCAAATAAAAAAAACTCACATCACGTGATTTATTGACCCAATTAAGTGCGTATAGTGAGAAGTAAGGCATAGGGTAAATTAACACCTTTTAATAGGGTGCAAGCAGAGTGAAGTACACTCCACCTGAATCCTGAGGAACAGTGTGTTCGTATGCTCTCCCCCCGCACCCCCAGGCTGCATCAGCCTTCCTCAGAGTTGCGTCTGAGAAACAGTTCCCACCGATGGAAAGTATCTCAGGCCAACAGCACATACTTGGAGCGACATGTATAGTTGGCCCTGGCCGTACTTGCCAGTGAACTTGCTGACCATCCATGGGTTTTATTTGTGTTTCTTAAGCAAAGAACACACCTGAGTAGATGTCACCAATGTGTGGCTTAATTAAAACTTCATGTATTGGTATCTGCTATTTTAGTATTTAGTTTAATATTTAGTGTATCATGAACATTTAGGGCCCAGATGTCTTGTGTATGTTTAATGACTCGTGAATACCAGGTATCTTCTGGTCGTTCCATCCATTTTTATTCATCTCTAGCACACTTATGCTCTATCTTTATATGCCCATCGTATGGGCATCAGACATTGCATTTTCTCTTCCGTCTCAGAATTAAATCCTCCATGTGATATGGAAGTGTACGTCACAGCACTCCGTGTCTTACGTGAGAACCTTTCAGCGCATATTTCTATTTGTAGTGGCTTCTTATCACCTACATCATGAGATCCAATTCCTTCCGAACCCTGCATGTTCTGACTGTGGTTTCCTGTCCCGCCTCATGTCATCCTCACTTTCCCTTCCTGACTGTGCTGTCATCATGTTGACAGCTCAGTTTACTGAGCAGGCTACGCATAGGCCTCCTTTTCTCCTTCTCAGGACCTTTGCTTCTACTAGTCCCTCTCCCCAGAATGTTCTTCTCCCGTCTCCTTGCATGGCTGAGTGCATCTCATCCTTTGAATTTCAGAGACCTCTCTACCTCGTCCGCACTATGAGAATAAGGAGCCACACCTGTCTCTGTAGCCTCGCCTGTCATCTGGCACAGAATAGCCTTAGGTGTTACGTGGCTATATTATATAGTTAAGGTATAATGCATTATTATTTCTAATGTCGTGCTAGATTTAATACGTGAACTTGTAGAAGGGTTTTTACTTAAGTATTTGTAAATGTATGAAATTGGTCTGTAGTTTTCATGTCAGGCCTACTACTGTTCCTAACTTTATATTGGGATACAGCTAGAGTTTCACAAGAAACTGGAAAGGCGGCACAGAGAGGTCCTGTGTACTGTGCTCAGTTTCCCCCAGTGGTTGTAGCACACTTAAGTATAGTACAGTATCAAAAGCAGAAAATCTACATTGGTACACCATGTTCTGCATCATTCAATTTGTGTACATTTTTTGAGGGTTGTTTTATGGCCAAGGATATGGTCTTTTGGTTTATGTTCTGTGGCTGCTTGAAAGGAATATGTATTCTGCTGTTATTGGTTGAAGTGTTGTATAAATGTTGATTAGACTGTTTTGGTTGATGGTGGTGTTGACTTCTATATCCTTGTGATTTTCTTTCTAGTTATTTTATCAGTTGAGGAGAGAAGGGTGTCGAAGTCTTTAATTATAATTATGGATTTGTTTCTTTCTCTTTTCTCGTCTCCCAGTTTGTGTTTCCGTGTGTTTGCATCTCTGTTGCTTGGTTCGTACATATTTAGGATCGTTAAGTCTTCTTGGTGATTTGAATCATCATGTCATTTTATCATTATAATTTTGTCATTATGTAATATCTGTGTTCCTTTTAATTTTCTTTCCTCTAAAGTCTGTGTTTTCTGATATCAATATAGCCACACCTGCTTTGTTTTGATAAATGTTTGCAAGGTATGTCTCTTTCCATCCTTTAAATATTCAGCCTCTCTTTATCATTATAGTTAAAATGAGTTTCTTGTAGGCAGCATATAGTTGGGTCATTTTTATTTCTTAATCCACTCTTCAAATCTGTCTTCTCAGTGATTTATTTAGACCTTTTATATTTAATGTAAGTATTGATGTTAGATATTAAGTTTGCCATTTTATTTTTCTGTTTTTCCTTTCTTGTTTTTGTTTTTGGTTCTTTCTCTGTTTTCTTTCTCCTGCCTTCCTGTGGATTACTTGAATATTCAGTTATCATGTCTCCTTAATCTTCTCTAGGCTGTGGCATTTCCTCAGACTTTACTTGTTTTTGATGACCTTGGCAGTTTTGAGTGTTACTGGTGTTTTGAAGAATATCCCATAATTCGAGTATGTCCAATTTTTTTTCATGATGAGATAGTTATGGGATTGGGGGAGGAATACCACAGAGGTAAAGTGCTGTTTTCATCACATCATATCAAGGGTACAGGCAATCAACAAGACCTGTCACTGAGTGTGTTAACCTTGATTATGTGGCTGGAAATTGTCAGGTTTCTCTACTCTAAAGTTACTTTTCCCCCCATTTCCATCCTTTACTCTTTGGAAGCAAGTCATTAGGCACTCAGAGGTTGGGGATTAAGTTCCACCTTCTTTTTTTTTTTTTTTTTTTAACATCTTTATTGGGGTATAATTGCTTTACAATGGTGTGTTAGTTTCTGCTTTATAACAAAGTGAATCAGTCATACATAAACATATGTTCCCATATGTCTTCCCTGTTGCGTCTCCCTCCCTCCCACCCTCCCCAGTTCCACCTTCTTGAGGGCAGAGTATCTAAGTAAATTATTTGGAATTTTCTATACAGGAGATTTGTCTCTTCTCCTCATTTAATTACTTTTTGACAACTTTAAAATTTCTCCACTGGTTATTGGCTCTTCAGGGTTTTTTTTTTTTCCTTCTTTAATTTACTTTGGAAACTTGAATTTGTCTAGAATATCCAATCCATTATTTATTAAAGTACATTGTGTAAATATTTATTTTCATATTGGACATTCACCTGTCTTCCTAATTTGGTATATTTGTGACTTCTCTCATTTTGTCTGCATTAAGATAGTGTTTAATGATTTTTTTCCCAAATCACTAGGTCTTGGACATTTACCAATTCAACTGATTGTATTCTATTACATTAATTTTAAAAAATCATTAATCATTCCTTTTTCTCTTTTTTTTTTTTTTTGCGGTATGCGGGCCTCTCACTGCTGCGTCCCCTCCCGTTGCGGAGCACAGGCTCCGGACGCACAGGCTCAGCGGCCATGGCTCACGGGCCCAGCCGCTCCGCGGCATGTGGGATCTTCCCGGACCGGGGCACGAACCCGTGTCCCCTGCATCGGCAGGCGGACTCTCAACCACTGCGCCACCAGGGAAGCCCCCTTTTTCTCTTTTCATTAGAATTATTTTGTTCTTGTCCCGGTCTCTTGATTTAAGTGCTTTTATCCATTTATCAATTTTCCTTCTGAGAAGTAACAGGCATCAACCTGAGCTACATCTGTTCCCTGAGTGTGTGTCAGGGAGAGAAGTGGAAAGTGGTATCATGTGGAGTTTTGGGGTGTGACCTGTGGCCATCGTTGTTCAGTCAGTTGGTCATCAGGCACTGCTGGGATTAGAGAGGAGAATGAAACACAGGTCTTGGCCTCAGTGCGCTCACAGTTTACTGTGGAGGCAGACATAACTCGAAAGCTATAACACAGAATGGTGTAAATTGTAACAGAGACACAGTGGGCCACCTCCCTGCTGTGGGGTGATCAGCGCCCCTTCCAGGCGGGAAGCACACTTGGGCTGAGCAAGAAGTGTTGCAGTTTGCACATTGGACCATATTCACCAGCAGAAGTGTGTATTTGTTCTGTCTGCTCCCTTCCCCAAAGGGCGGGCGGGCCTGTCCTTCCTGTGCTTGGATGACTCTGTTCTCCTGCCAAGGTAAACTGGCAGTGAGTCCTCGTCTCTTTTCCCAGCTGTCTCTTCTGAGGATCACCTGGTCTCTGTTGACCAGGTGAGAGGCCTTTGTCACAGGTGCTCACAAAACCCTGTCCTTCATAGCACTTGTCATTTTGCAGTTTTTTGCTTGTTTTGTGTGATTAGTTGATTAAAAGTCTACCGCATGATTACTGACTTCGTGAAGCAGGAACTATGTCATATTTGGTCGCCATCGTATCCCTGCACTCAGATCACTGACTGGCACATAGTAGGTGCTCAGTGAATACCTACACGGTCGAGTGACTGTGTAAGGGGGTGTGGTGGTGGATGGAAGGAAGGTGCTTGGGGTCCACACCCCTGCCAAGGGGTTCAGACTCTGCTTCTTGTCCTCTGTGAGCCTCAGAAGAATATTAACCAAGGATTTGACATGGTTCAATTTAATTTAGAAGTATCTACCCGGGAGCCATTTGTGTGCAAAGCACATTTTACAACACGTGAGTAAAACAAGCAGTGTTAAGTAGATTATTTTTGTAGATATTAACCAGTAGTTATTATTCACTAACCTTCCCATTTTGAAAATGCCTTTTCTGAGCAATCTTTTTATATGTTGATGTAGATTCTCTCCTGTGCTGTGGGTAGGAGTGATGTTGAGAGGTTTTACCTATGAATATTGTCTCCACCCACCGAGATGTCCACGTCCTAATTCCTGAAACCTATGCACATGCTAGGTTGCTGGGCGACGGGAATTTAAGGTTGTAGGTAGAATAAGGCTGTTAATTAGCTGACCTTCTGATAAGGAAATGATCTGGATTTTATCCCCCTGGGCCCAGTGTAATCACAGGGTCCTTAACTGTGCAAGGAGGAGTCCTCGGTCACGGTCACGGGTGGCTTTGAAGGCAGAAGGTGGGGCCCAAGGGATGCAGCGGCCTGCAGAAGCTGGAAAAGGGAAGGAGACAGCTTCCAGGAAGGAATGCAGCCCTGCCAACATCTTGATTTTCAGTTCCGTGAGACCCGCCTTGGACTTCTGACCTCCAGAACTGTAAAATAATACTTTTGTGTTAAGCTGCTAAGTTTGTGGTTAATTTGTTACAGCAATAATGGAATACTAAGGGAATACCGCTTACTGTATTTTATGATAAGCCTATCTTGTAAACAGTCATGACCAACATCACAGAGTAGTCTTTGTAGAAGCAGCAGCTGAGACTGACTTGGAAATCTGCTTGCGTCTTTTTGTGTTGGTGTATTTGGTAAGTGATACAAACATCCACATATATTTGATGTTTTCTTAGATTAAGACTCACATTATGATTCTTGATCTAAATTGGTCGAAGCAGAAGAAATGTTCTCTTTTTATTCTGATGCTGCCCCACATGATTCACACGTGAATACTTCCTGCCGCACCATATAACTACGGCAGTTTCTAGGTTTCGTTGTTAAAATGATTCATTTTGCTCTCCATGACAGGCTTTCGTTTGAAATATATTACTCATGTGCTCTGGGAGATTGCTCACATACGTCTCTCTCCCCCGTCTGGTCTCCTGAGAGGCTCTGTATCTGTTGAATCACTGGAATTTTATTTTACTTCACTATAAAATGTTTTATAGTTTTCCATAGCTCCAGTTGAGCTACTTTTTAACAATTAATATTTTAGAGGGTTTAGTTGAGAAAGTATGCAGTGCTGTAAACTGTTTAGACAGATGCCGGGGGTTGCAGCTGAAGCCAGGCCAGGCCTTTCTCCCTGCGATGGAAGCTGCTCAGCCGTGGGGTGGTGAGGTCAGCTGGGACCAGGGCGAATCTGCTTTCATTGGTTTTGCATGTTGGGGATACTTGTAATGTTTGGTGGGTCCACTCAGCCCTCAAGGGCCTTAGAACTCTTAAGGGTTATCAGCTTGGGTCCTTTGGGAAGTCAGGGATTGCCAGTAATGAAAGGAATGCTTAGAAAAGAGTTTGTTTGTTTTTTTTTTAGGAAGTGGTCATTATTTTTTTAATTTAGGGAAATACACGTCAAGAGGCACGTTTTGGTTTTCACTTTTTGCCACGTGGTGTGTTTTGCCAATGTATCTCCCTTGGTCCACACAGAGAAAAGAATTCTTGCATCCTGTTGAGTTGCCTCAAGAATCCTTAAGGAAGGCCCAGCTACAGAAGAAGAGTTAGCTCTTGGGTTGGCTTTGGATGGCACGTGGGGACATATGTCCCTTAAGGCTTTTCCACGGTGCCCCACCAGAGGGTGGGGAGATACCAGAACATCTGGGTGTCCACTCTGGGTGGGACTTGCCTTCTCAGTCACCTCCATGCTGCCTGCGAACAGGGGCGCTCAGAGGATTTTACCCCTGACTCTTAATTGAGGACTCTGCAGGTGTGGCCTGTTCTCAGGCCTGGCCGCCCACCCGGGGAGCTGCAAAGAGACACTCGGGGGGGATGCTGCCTCTGTCTCGAGGGTGGAGGTCAGGGATGCTATGGTAGCATGCAGTACACAGGGTTGGCCCCAACAGAGACCCCCCTGGCCCCAAATGTCAGTAGTGCTCACGTTGAGAGAGCTTTTCCTGGAACCTGGCTCACTTTCTTCCTTCCCACGTCTACTGCTGTCATCATTCTTGGTAACTTCAGTTTTCGTGTAGATGGCCATCAGTACCTCAGCCGTCTCACTTCTGATGTTCTGTTCCATCCCCTGCACATACCTCGTGTGTCCAGCCTGGGGGACACATTTCTAACCTTGTCCTCGCTCATCAGGGAACTCCCTTCACAGTCTCACTCCAAGCAGCCCACTTTGACTGCCCCTCCTGTCCTTCCAGCTCACCTACTGTGGTTCTCTCAGGAGTCCTTCCACCTCATGGGGGTGTCCAGACCCTTGATGCCGCCATTCTCACTATCTGCCCGTCCCTTATGTCCTCACTTGCCGTTCTCTGCTCCGTGATGTATCCGTCTCATGCCCTTGGACCCCAGTTCCCTTACCGCCCCCCCCCATTCCTTACCTGTCACAGCCACAACTTTTATTAAGCCCAACTCTTTTCCTGTTTTCCATCAACCCTAACCTGATAAACTAAAATCTGCTGGAGAAAAACACAACCATACTGACTATACCGGTTTCTCTTTAACTGACTAAATCTCAACTGGGAATCCGTGGTGCTCTGTGTGTTCCCACTTTCAAACCACAGCTCCCACTACCAAGCGGCCTTTAGCTTCATTGAAACATTTGCTCACTCAGCACCAAAGCTGCCGACCTCTAGGCACGTGTACCCGTCTCCTTCTCTTTCTCCCCCACCGTCCCCTTGGTGGAATGACTAGAATAACCCTCCTTTTATCAATGGCAAACCAAGTCTTCGACTTATGTTCTGGGCCCACCCCCTCTGGCCTTTGTAAGGTTTTTCTCTCAGCAGTTGTCTTCTCTGGCTCTCTTGTTACGAAATAGTAGACACGCTCTTCTTCCCACACTCCTCTGCAAGCTATTACTTAATTTCTCTTAGCACCCTCATAGCTAAATTTCTTGAAAGAGTTGTCTTTGATGCTCTCTTCTTTACCTTAGGCGGTTTCCTCAGCTACTCTGTAGGTTTTTGTTTCACTTCTTTACTGAGATTGTGCCTGTCAATGTCAGCAATGACTTTCACACTTGCACATCCCGTGGTCTCTGTTGTTACTTCCTTGACCTGAAAACAGCTCTTGATAAAATTGCCTGCCCTCCCTTGTTGAGACCATTCTCGGCCTTGGCTTCTGTGGCCCCACCCTCTGCAGTTTCCCTCCCACCTCCCTAGCTCCTGCTTCGCAGGCCCCTTTGCAGACTCCTCAAGCTGTATTTGACCTCGAAGTTACAGGGCGCTGCAGAGCCTGTCTTGGGACCCCTTCTCTTTTTTATCTGCATACTTTGCCGTAAGTAAATCTATCCATGTCCATAGCTTCAAATACCATTGCATTAGTAATTCTCTATTGACTGCCCTTTTTAGGAGGAACAAACTGCATTTTTAGCCTGCTCAGTGCCCCGGGAGGCCGACCCAACCAGCTACATCACCTGGTTTCCTTAGCCTCTGGCTTCTTTGGGGTTCTGCCAGTAGGAGGTGCTGGCGTGGTTGAGGGCATCTCCCCGCCTGGTGGCCGTCCTGGCAGTGGCTGAATTCCTTTATAACTGCACTTCCTGTCTGGGGTCCCCTCCTCTGTGGCTCCAGCTCCTCTGGGGCTGTGGCAACACGATCCCTTTCCCTTGTCACTTCGGGCCTAAGAGTAGTCACTGCTGGTCCCTGGGTGCTTCAGCACCCCTGCAGGCTCTCTCCAGCTTGCCTACGCATCTGTGGAGAGTCCCTTCACTCTGCATTTTCAGCTGAGTCCTTTTGAGTGTGCCATGTGTCATCTCATCTGTGCACCACCTGTAATCTGATAACACTATCTGTGTCTGCTGCAAACTTCCAAATCTTATGTTCAACCTTGGTCTTTCATTTGGAGCCCAGAGTCTTGTGTTGAGCTGCCCATTTGAAATCTCCACATAGGTGTCTTAAAGGTATCTCAAACTTCACCTAGGCAAAGAGGTTTTCCGATTCTGCGCCCACTGCCCTTCCTCACCCATACCCAAACTGTTGCTTCTATAGTTTCCTCCATCTCCATAAAATATACCTCTCTCCATCCATGTAGGACGATCCCAGATTATATTCTCTTCTTCTTCTAAACATACCTCCATTTGCCTACTTTTTCCATCTCTGTTACCACCACCGTGTCCAGCTCACTGTCATATCTCACCTGGATTGCTGCGATGTGTCCTGCCTGACTCATCTCTCTGCTTCATGGTTTCTTTTTCTTACTATCCGTGCTCCAGATGGCAGCCAGATTTTACCTTCTTAAAATGAAAATTATATATCCCTCTCCAGTTCAAAACCTGCCAGGGCTTGCCATCCCACTGAAAAGAAAACCAAGCCTCTTTACTCGGATTCACAAAGTCCACATCATCTCTTCCTTGCACCCCTCACCACTTGCCCCATCACCTGCTTCAGCCACAGTGGCTGTCCTGTTTCTCCAGCTTGTCGACCTGATATCCACTTGGGACCGTTATGTAAAGTTCCATTTGCCTAGAATGCTCTCCCCTCACCTTGGTATGGCTGGTATCCACTTATCATTCAAGTTTGTCTAAATCTTACCTCATCTGGGAGGTGCTTCCCCCAACTGACCCGGTATTTACTTAGTCACTGTTTATCAGATCACACCATTTTAATTCTTAATGTGGCCCTTAATACTTTTTGATAGTTTTGTTGCTTATTTGTCAGTTTTGTGTCTTCACTCAGTAAGATTTAAGCTTCATGAGGGCAGGGACCTTCTTTGTCACATTCAGCACTGAAACCCCAGCACCTGGAAGAGTGAGTGACATTACTAGAAATTGTATTTGTTTTTCTGTCGATTGCCTATTCATGGCCTTGCCCATTTTTCAATATACATATTTATCATTTTCTTAGTGATTTATAAGAGCTCTTTATATGTTAATTACATTAAATTTATCACATATGACCTAAATATTTTCTTCGTTTGTCATTTGATTCTTAGTCGTATTTGTTGATCTTAGACATTTCAGATACTTTTGGAATCACATCTATATACTTTAAGATTTTGGTTTTGATATTAGACTTTAAAATAATTTCCCTGCTCCTAATTAGAACAACATTTCTCTCTCTCTTATGGTTGTGATTTTATTTTCTAACATTGAACTTTTGAATCTACTTAAAATTTGCTTTGGAGTGTGATTTAAAATAAAGATCTGAAATTGTCTTTCTCCAGTATTTAATGATTTAACACGTATTTAGGGCGTTTAGTATATACAAGGTGCTTTATACATATTAACTTCTAATCCTCATAACAACCTTATGAAGTAGTTTGCCTCATTGTTACCATGAAGAATGCAGAGGCACGGAGAGGCCAAGTACTTGCCCAAGGTCACAGGATGGTAAGAGTCAGTTCTGTCTTGCTCCGGAGTTTTGTACTGTTAACCATTAACAGTCTGCTACCTCTGTTACTGTTAAATATTCATTTCTGCACTGTTTTGTAAGTAGCCCATCCATCTCTACTGTTTGGAAAAAGCCCCTTTTAACATGATGTGAAGGTATATACATACTCAGGTCTCTTCACAAACTTTCTCACCTGCTTAATTGTTTTAACCTCTATTGTAGTGAAAGTACCACACTTAAAAATTTAGACTTTCATTTAATCTTTTCCTCATTCTTCTTCTTCAGGTGTTTTAGTATCGTTACACATTTTTACTAAAACCCAACTCTATAGAAAAATAAAAAACTGGACCATCTCTATTAAGGTGGTTTCAATTCCATAAATTCTGGCTTTATTATAAGGAACCATGAACAGACTCTTAGTGGGATATGAGGAATTACTTTTTCACACTATGATGACTCAACTCTACGGCCACTGCAGGTCGAGTCTTCATTGGACATGAAATTGTAGTGTGAACGTGATTAGCACAAGGCTGGTGACAGAATAGATGCTCAATAATTATGCTATAAATGTAGAAATGAGAATAATGTGTCAGTCTCCACATTCTTTTTCTAATTTTCATTTGTATCCTTTCTGTTAGCCTTACATATTTAATGAGTAACAATGACTTTACTCAAATGAGCTGAGGCATTGAAATCTATCCCCTTGTGCCAGTTCCTTTTGGGGAGAGAAAAATGCTGAGTTTCCAGGGTTACCCTTTCCTCCTCCACTGCTATTATCATCCCTACTGGAATGGATTAGGAGAGGCACCAAGATGTCTGGCTTCTCTGCAGGGACTTTCAGAGATTTTATTTTCAGAAAACTTTCCTCATTAGAGCCTAGGCAATTTGGGTCCACAAGAAGAAGTTTAGTAACACAAACCCATCGTTTCTTATAAGGAATCGTTATGTAACCCATTGTTTCTGAGAGAAATGGAAGCATCCATTATATGAAACACTAGTCATTGGAAACCAAGATGAGCAGGGAGATAGAGAGAATATCACTGGGTAACCTTTTGTTCTACTGAGATTGGCATTATGTATGGCATCTTTCCAAAACCGATCTATAAATAAAATTCCATACCTTTTTTTTATTATGCCGCATGCTTTTCTTTAGGTCAGCCTAGCCACAGAATGGTTTATATCCTAGGGATGAATGATGTCATTCCAGGAAGAGTGTTTTCCATTGAGTATTTTCATAGAATGTTCCATATATCAATATTTGTAATGGATTTCTTATGATGAGGCTTTGGAATTGATGTGCTACTTTGAGGACCACATTGTTTTCTTTTTTAAAAAAATTAATTTTTAAATTTATTTTTGGCTGCATTGGATCTTCGTTGCAGTGGGTGGGCTTTCTCTAGTTGCTGCGAGCGGGGGCTGCTCTTTGTTGCGGTGCATGGGCTTCTCATTGCAGTGGCTTCTCTTGTTGTGGAGCATGGGCTCTAGGGCACGCGGGCTCAGTAGTTGTGGCTAATGGGCTCTAGAGTGCAGGCTCAGTACTTGTGGCTTGCGGGCTGTAGAGTGCAGGCTCAGTAGTTGTGGTGCACGGACTTAGTTGCTCAGCGGCATGTGGGATCTTCACGGACCAGGGATCGAACCTGTGTCCCCTGCATTGGCAGGCAGATTCTTAACCACTGCACCACCAGGGAAGTCCCCATATTGTTTTCTAATAGATAAGACATTAACCTCCCACTTATATGGAGTAATTGTTGGTCCTAATGGTTAATCCTTGAAAACCACCCCCCCAAAAAAATAAATAAAAAATGTCAACTGAGTCATGCAATTTGGCTTGTATTATGCATGCATTATATATGGCTTGGGTTCAGTTGAAAAGTGAAAACAAAACTGGACTTCAGTGACCTGTGGCAGCATTCACACTTTGCAGTGCAGATGTATGGTTCTATATGACTCAGTGTCAACTGAATATATTTTTTCTGTGTGTGGTTAGTTTGTGTGTCATTAATGAGGTTCGTGACATTAGTTGCTTAAGAAAAATACACTCACCAAAAAACTAGGGTGGGAATGTTAATGTGCCTACCAGAAAGCAATTGTGTAAGTAATCAACTTAATGGTAATATTATTTTATACACTTATTTCTGCATGTATTAATATTTCCTCTTTTATGTTTCAAGTTAAGGGGCCATTCAAGGGTAAAACACTTCACATAATATATGGATAGAGCTTGATAAACTCCTAGGCCAAGCTAAGGGTAGTGCAAGTTTTTGTTTCACTTACTGTGTTGTTTTGTGCTTTCACCATGTGTGTACAAACTCTATACACATCTGCATAATTATTGACATGTACACATCAACATTTTTCCTTTGACATTTTCTCAGGCAAACTCGTTGCACTTATATTGTTGGGGAGAAATAATTTATGCCAAATAATTTTAATAAGGTAAATATTTAGGGAAATGAGCTATGACTTTTCCCCCCTGGTTAAATGTTAAAATATATTTACAGAACCCATCACTGCTATAGGAGTCAAAGAACTTGGGAAAAGGAAGAAAATGTGATAGTTTGTTCATTGGAAAAGGAAAAACAAAACGAACTAGAAAATATTTGCGGCACTTAGATGAAATAGTCCCTGTGACGTTTGATCAGTATTTACGTAAGGAAAACTGTGAAAAAAAAAATACGCATTTTCTGATTTCCGGTGTTTTGTATGAGTTTAAAATTATATATGTTTGGTCTTCCCTGGTGGCGCAGTGGTTGAGAGTCCTCCTGCCGATGCAGGGGACGCGGGTTCGTGCCCCGGTCCGGAGGATCCCATATGCCGCGGAGCGGCTGGGCCCGTGAGCCATGGCCGCTGAGCCTGCGCATCTGGAGCCTGTGCTCGGCAACGGGAGAGGCCACAGCGGTGAGAGGCCCACGTACCGAAAAAAAAAAGAAAATTATATATGTTCTACACCAGGAAATGGTAACAGCCTAGATCATCAGTTTAAAAAACTTAGTATTGTCCTTTAAATATAATGATTGCTTTTCCTTTTTGTACAAGTGTTACATTTAGATCTTCATTGTATGAAAACTGAAATACACAGAAAAGCCCAAAGAAGAAAATAGAAATTAGCTATAACCCCCTACCCAGAGATAATCATAGTTAATATTTAGTGTATTTCTGTGTTTGTTTCTATATGTCTTTCTCTCTATACGTCGTTTCTGTTTTAGATATGAACTAATAAATTTCTTTGTGTGGTTCCAGTATGCATGAATTTCAACTACTGTGGTTTAGTTAAGTAACTCCAGTTTCCTAGAAACATGGCTCACATTTCACTTACCATGGTATATAAACTGTGAGTAATTGCATTAAGTATACAGTTCACTGCTAGCTTTTTAAATCAAGTCACTAAGTGAATAACAGATGCACATCACAATGAGTGGCCTATCACATCGCTTCTTTCAAAGTCTGTTGGTGATTTGTCACGGTGTTTCTGTTCAGGCTTAGACAGCAAAATCTGTAGTTGTGTTTCCTTCTCATCTTCCAGTGATAAACCCTACAGGACATTTCACAAATGTGGATAATTGAAAAAGAGATTGAAAGACAAAAGTTCGGCAGAGAAAGGAAATGTGATAATGCTGGAAATAAAATTTTAATCAAATGTAAATGGAATTAGAGAATAAAAATCTGTGGGAATGTTGACCCCTGCTGCCATTCCAGGAAGTCTATATATGCAGCCAGAGGAACTCAGCAAAGGTGCATGTATTGACACTAGTGAGGAAGGTGGTTGTGCTGAAAAGAGTTAAGATCTCCCAGAGGAAGTGACATCAGTTAAACAATAGCATGAAGGGAGCTCTCAGAGATATTTCACAACATGGAAAGGCAAATGATAAAATATTAGAAAATGAGTATGACAATTCCCCAAAGCATAGAAGAGATGATCAGTTTATAAGTTATATGATGAGGAAAACACAAGTACTGTTCAAACTGTCGTTTGTTGGTGTTTTACAGCGATGAAATAAAACACTTTAATTCTCAATGTTTCTAATGTTTCAAATGACAGTGTAGTAAATATCAGGGATTAAAAATTCCCCTCTACATGCATAGCTGATAATAAGAGTTTTGAATGTTTCGACAACAAATTTTAAAGGTCATGCAACAATTATATTTTTTTCCCATTAATTATTAAGGTCACTTTGTGTGATTTTAACTTGCACGGTCATTGTAGCAGTAGTTTCTGTAATAACTGTAGCGGTTACAGATAGTATATTTTCCATCAAAGAGAGATCCTTTTTTTCTTAGGCATTTAGGGTAAGGGGTGGATCAACTTAATCCAGTCAGAAAGCAAGCTGTGTTAGGGCTGTCTTATTAAGACTCCGTTCTAACTTTGGTACAGTCTGTCCTTTAGGTGTGGCTTTCCTGGATGTTTGACTGAGACTTCTTAGTTCTTTGTCCCCTCAGCTCTGTAAGACTGGAAGATTCAGCTCTATGCTTCAGAATGTCCCAGCCTCATTCCCACATCTAATGCCTCATGTACATGCAAACATATTAAGGCAAATATCTTAAGGGAGAGACCATCTGAATGCTTGAAATGGATTGCTTTTCCTGACTTGTTGTTGTTTCTTTCTTTCTTTCTTTCTTTTTTTTTTTGTTATTGGAGTATAGTTGATTTACAATGTTGCGTTAGTTTCATGTGTAGAGCAAAGTGAATCGGTTGTACATATACATATATCCACTCTTTTCTTAGATTGTTTTCCCATACAGGCCATTACAGAGTATTGAGTAACTCGAGTTCCCTGTGCTATGCAGTAGGTTCTTATTAGTTATCTATTATATATATATAATATATATATATATTTATATAGCAGTAGTGTGTATGTTTCAGTCCCAATCTCCCAATTTATCCCTCTCTGCCGCAGAGCAGAATAAAGAAAAAAGAATGAAAAGAATTGAGTACAGCCTCAGAGACCTCTGGGATAACATTAAATGCAAGAAAATTTGAATTATAGGGTTTCCAGAGAAGAAGAGAAAAAGAAGGGGTCTGAGAAAATAATTGAAGAGATTATAATTGAAAACTTCCCTAACATCGGAAAGAAATAGTCAGTCAAGTCCAGGAAGCACAGAGAGTCCCATACAGGATAAATCCAAGGAGAAACATCCCAAGACACATACTAATCAAACTATCAAAAATTCAAAGAAAAAATATTAAAAGCAGCAGGGAAAAGCAACAAATAACATACAAGGGAAACGCCATAAGGTTAACAGCTGATCTTTCAGCAGAAACTCTGCAAGCCAGAAGGGAGTGGCAGGACATATTTAAAGTGATGAAAGGGAAAAACCTACAACCAAGATTACTCTACCCAGCAAGGATCTCATTCAGATTTGATGGAGAAATTAAAACCTTTACAGACAAGCAAAAGTTAAGAGAATTCAGCACCACCAAACTGGCTCTACAGCAAATGCTAAAGGAACTTCTCTAGGCAGGAAATACAAGAGGAGGAAAAGACCTACAATAACAAACCCCAAACAATTACGAAATGGTAATAGGAACATACCTATCGATATTTACCTTAAATGTAAATGGATTAAGTGCTCCAACCAAAAGACACAGACTGGCTGAATGGATACGAAAACAAGTCCCATATATGTGCTGTCTACAAGAGACCCACTTCAGACCTAGGGACACATAGACTGAAAGTGAGGGGATGGAAAAACATATTCCATGCAAATGGAAATCAAAAGAAAGCTGGAGTAGCAACACTCATATCAGACAAAATAGACTTTAAAATAAAGACTATTACAAGAGACAAAGAAGGACACTACATAATGATCAAGGGATCGATCCAAGAAGAAGATATAACAATTGTAAATATTTATGCACCCAGCATAGGAGCACCTCAATACATATGGCAAATGCTAACAGCCATAAAAGGGGAAATCGACGGTAACACAATAATATAGGAGGAGACTTTAACACCCCACTTTCACCAATGGACAGATTATCCAAAATGAAAATAAATAAGGAAACACAAGCTTTAAAAGACACATTAGACCAATAAACTTAAGTGATATTTATAGGATATCCCATCCCAAAACAACAGAATACACTTTCTTCTCAACTGCTCATGGAACATTCTCCAGGATAGATCATATCTTGGGTCACAAAGCAAGCCTCGGTAAATTTAAGAAAATTGAAATCGTATCAGGTATCTTTTCGGACCACAGCCCTATAAGACCAGATATCAATTACAGGAAAACAACTGTGAAAAATACAAACACGTGAAGGCTAAAAAATACACTACTAAATAACCAAGAGATCACTGAAGAAATCAAAGAGGAAATCAAAAAATACTTAGAAACAAATGACAATGGAGACACGATGACCCAAAACCTATGGGATGCAGCAAAAGCAAGTTCTAGGAGGGAAGTTTATAGCAATACAATCCTACCTCAAGAAACAAGAAAGATTTCAAATAAACAACCTAACCTTATACCTAAAGCAGTTAGAGAAAAAAAAAAACCAAAGTTAGCAAAGGAGAGAAATCATAAAGATCAGATCAGAAATAAATGAAAAAGAAATGAAGGAAACAATAGCAAAGATCAATAAGACTAAAAGCTGGTTCTTTGAGAAGATAAACAAAGCTGATAAACCATTAGCCAGACTCATCAAGCAAAAAGGGAAAAGATTCAAATCAACAGAATTAGAAATGAAAAAGGAGAAGTAACAACTGATACTGCAGAAATACAAAGGATCATGAGAGATTACTACAAGCAACTCTATGCCAATAAAATGGACAACCTGGAGGAAATGGACAAATTCTTAGAAAAGTACAAACTTCCAAGACTGAACCAGGAAGAGACAGAAAATATAAACAGACCAATTACAAACACTGAAATTGAAACTGTAATTAAAAATCTTCCAACAGAAGCCCAGGACCAGATGGCTTCACAGGTGAAATCTATCAAGCATTTAGCGGAGAGCTAACACGTATCCTTCTAAAACTCTTCCAAAATATGGCAGAGGGAGGAACACTCCCAAACTCACTGTATGATGCCACCATCACCCTGAAACCAAAACCAAAGATGTCACAAAACAAACTAAAGACCAATATCACTGATGAACATAGATGCAAAATCCTCAAGAAAATACTAGCAAACAGAATCCAACAACACATTAAAAGGATCATACACTATGATCAAGTGGGTTTTATCCCAGGAATGGAAGGATTCTTCAATATACACAAATCAATCAGTGTGATACACCATATTAACAAATTGAAGAATAAAAACCATATGATCATCTCAGTAGATGCAGAAAAAGCTTTTGACAATATTCAGCACCCGTTTATTATAAAAAATCTCCAGGAAGTGAGCATAGAAGGAACATACCTCAACATAATAAAGGCTATATATGACAAACACACAGCCAGCATCATTCTCAATGGTGAAAAACTGAAACCATTTCCTCTAAGATCAGGAACAAGACAGGGTTGCCCAATCTCACTGCTATTATTCAACATAGTTTTGGAAGTCTTTGCCATGGCTCTCAGAGAAGAAAACGAAATAAAACGAATCCAAATCGGAAAAGAAGTAAAGCTGTCACTGTTTGCAGATGACATGATACTACACATAGAGAATCCTGAAGGTGATACCAGAAAACTACTAGAGGTTGTCACTGAATTTGGTAAAGTAGCAGGATACAAAATTAATGCACAGAAATCTCTTGCATTCCTATACGCTAACGATGAAAAATCTGAGAGAGAAATTAAGGGAACAATCCCATTTACTACCGCAACGAAGAGAAAAAAATACCTAGGAATAAACCTTCCTAAGGAGAAAAAAGACTTGTATGCAGAAAACTGTTAGACACTAATGAAAGAAATTAAGATACAGACAGATGGAGAGATATACCATGTTCTTGGACTTGAAGAGTCAACCTTGTGAAAATGACTATACTACCCAAAGCAGTGTACAGATTCGGTGCAATCCCTATCAAACTACCAATGACATTTTTCACAGAACTCAAACAAAAACTTTTTACAATTGGTATGGAAACACAAAAGACCCCGAATAGCCAGCGCAATCTTGAGAAAGAAAAATGGAGCTGGAGGAATCAGGCTCCCTGACTTCAGACTATACTACAAAGCTACAGTAATCAAGACAATATGGTACTGGCACAAAAACAGAAATACAGTTCAGTGGAACAGGATAGAAAGCCCAGAGATAAACCCATGCACCTGTGGTCACCTAATCTATGACAAAGGAGGCAAGGATATACAATGGAGTAAAGACATCCTCGTCAGTAAGAGGTGCAGGGAAAACTGGGCAGCTACATGTAGAAGAATGAAATTAGAACACTTCTTAACACCATACACAAAAATAAACTCAAAATTGATTACAGATCTAAATGTAAGGCCAGACATTATAAAACTCTTAGAGGAGAACACAGGAAGAACACTCTATGACAGAAATCACAGCACAATCCTTTTTGACCCACATCCTAGAGAAATGGAAATAAAAAGAAACAAATGGGACCTAATGAAATTTCAAAGCTTTTGCACAGCAAAGGAAACCATAAACAAGACGAAAAGACAACCCTCAGAATGGGAGAAAATATTTGCAAACGAAGCAACGGACAAAGGATTAATCCCCAAAATATACAAGCAGCTAATGCAGCTCAATATCAAAAAACAACCCAATCCAGAATTGGGCAGAAGACCTAAACAGACATTTCTCCAAAGAAGATATACAGATTGCCAACAAACACATGAAAGAATGCTCAACATCACTAATCATTAGAGAACTGCAAATCAAAACTACAGTGAGGTATCACCTCACAGCGGTCAGAATGGCCATCATCAAAAAATCTACAAACAATAAATGGTGGAACAGGTGTGGGGAAAAGGGAATCCTCTTGCACTATTGGTGCGAATGTAAATTGATAACGGCCACTCTGGAGGACAGTATGGAGGTTCCTTAAAAGACTAAAAATAGAACTACTGTATGACCTAGCAATCCCACTACTGGGCATGTACCCTGAGAAAACCATAATTCAAAAAGAGGCATGTACCACAATGTTAATTGCAGCACTATTTACAATAGCCAGGACATGGAAGCAAGCTAAGTGTCCATCGACAGATGAATGGATAAAGAAGATGTGGTATATATACACAATGGAATATTACTCAGCCATAAAAAGTAATGAAATTGCGTTATTTGTAGTGAGGTAGATGGACCTAGCATCCGTCATATAGTGAAGTAAGTCAGAAAGAGAAAAACAAATACCGTATGCTAACACATATATATGGAATCTAAAAAAAAAAAAGTTCTGATGAACCTAGGGGCAGGACAGGAATAAAGACACAAAGGTAGAGAATAGACTTGAGGGCACTGGGACAGGGAAGGGTAAGCTGGGATGAAGTGAAAAAGTATCATTGATATATATACACTACCAAATGTAAAATAGATAGCTAGTGGGAAGCAGCTGCATAGCACAGGGAGATCAGCTGGGTGTTTTGTGACCACCTAGAGGGATGGGATAGGGAGGGAGGGTGGGAAGGAGGTGCAAGAGGGAGGGGATATGGGGATAGATGCATACATATAGCTGATTTAGTTTGTTATACAGCAGAAACTATACAGCAGCATTGTAAAGCAATTATACTCCAATAAAGATGTTAAAGATGTATATATACCCAAAAGCATTGAAAAAAAAATAGTACTGCTCATTGACAATGCATCTAGTTATCCAAGAGCTCTGATGGAGATGTACAACCAGATTAATGTTGTTTTCATGCCTGCTACCACAACATTCATTCTGCAGCCCATGAATCAAGAAGTCATTTCAACTTTTAAGTCTTACTCTTTATGAAAGACATTTCATAACGCTGTAGTTGCCATAGATGGTGATTCCTCTAAAGGATCTGGGCAAAGTCAATTGAAAACCTTCTGGGAAATATTTACTATTCTAGATGCCATTAACGTCATTCATGATTCATGGGAAGAAGTCAGACTCTCAATATGAACAGGAGTTTCGCAGAAGTTGGTTCCCACCCTCGTGGATTACTTTGAGGGGTTCAAGACTTCAGTGGGAGAAGCAACTGCACACGTAGTGGCCATAGCAAGAGAACTAGAATTAGAAGTGGAGCCTGAAGATGTGACGGAATTGCTGCAACCCTGTGATAAAACTTTCATGGGTGAGGAGTTACTTCTTGTGGATGAGCAGAGGAAGTGGTTTCTTGAGATGGAATCTATTCCTGCTGAAGGTGCTGTGAAGATCGTTGAAATGATACAAAGGATTTAGAATAGTACATACACTTAGTTGATAAAGCAGTGGCAGCGTCTGAGAGGAGTGATTGCAATTTTGAAAGACGTTCTGTGGGCAAAATGCACTCAAACAGAATTGCAAGCTACAGAGGAATTGTTCATGAAGGGACGAGTCCATGGATGTGGCAGACTTCATTGTCGTTTTAGTTTAAGAAATTGTCGCAGCCGTCCCAACCTTCAACAGCCACAGAAATGACCGGGCAGCAGCCATCGGGATCAAGGCCCAGGCCCTCCACCAGCAAAAAGATTGTGACTTGCTGAGGGTTCAGGTAGTGGTTAGCATCTTTTAGCAATAAATTATTTTTAAATTAAGGTATGTACGTTGTTTCTTTAGACATGACGCTTTCGCACAATAGACTATAGTAGAGTGTAAATGACTTGCACGTGCCCTGGGAAACCAAAGAGTTTGCGTGACCCACTTTATTATGATATTTGTGTGTTTGTGATGAAACTGAACTTGCAATATCTCTGAGTTATGCCTGTACCACTGACTGGGGGAGATTTTACTCAGCCTGTACAGACTTTCTGTTCGGCTTCCCAGCCTTGTGCAGCTTCAGAATCCATTAAATGTCTTCCGGGGACACTGCTTTTGCATCCGAGGCCCCTGAAGTTTCCTATTTGTCATTCCAGCCCCATACGACCTTTCAAACCATTGCTAGTTTCTCAGGCCTTCAGTGGAGGCCCTCTCTAGGTACCAAGCTTAACTTTCAGCCAGCATCTAGAACCAGCAGATGCCCCCCTCCCTAGTGGGGGAAATGTTTGGAAGTGTCAGTTCACCCTGGAAAAGTTCTCTACTTTCTGGATTTTAGTTCAGTTACTTCTTGGTGCTTTTGAGCCCGCTGTTATCTCTACAAATATGGTTTTGTAATTTTTCTGGAGTTTTCTAGTTGTAAGGTGGTATTATTGGCCTGTGTGACCCACTGTATCCTACTAGAGGCAGAAGTGTCCTAATTCATTATACTTCGCTTTTATCTTTTTGAATTTCCTTTTGCTTTCTTTTGGTAACTTCATTTTTTCCTTCGCTTTTTAAAAACTGAGTGTGTATTTGTATATTTTTATTGTTGTAGTATCTAATGCTGTATGTTTTCCTCTGATAACTTTAGCAGTATTCCATAGATACTATTGCGTTGTTTTCATTATCCTTATTTTCATAGAACTTTGCAATTTGGATCTGTATTTCCCTCAAGAGTTTTAAAATAGCATTTCAGAAAAGCTTGTTTGGTTTTTTAATTACTTAATAGTATTGGATAATTGCACTGAAGAATTTTTATTTTGGGGGAAATTTATTGATGTTTTCTTTATGTCTGCTCTGTTGAATTTTCATGAATTCTCTGTGTATGCTTGTGTACACTCTGTGTACGTATGTCAGAATTTGACACATATCTCTAAGATATGGCTTATGGAGCAGTTATCATGCATAGCCATACTAATAAGCTATCTCAGATGGAAGGAGGTGGTATATAGTACCCGATTATTAGTATGGTTTCATGTATTTCTCTTCACTTCTTCTGACTTCTGAGAGTTGGTGCTGTGTTATTGGGCGTTTACATCTTAGTAATCATTATGAACTTACTACATTTTATGATCTCTAGTTAAAGTTGTTTCGTAAGTGTATCCTTAATAATAATTTTTTTTCTCTCTTTTCAGACCTTAATACAAAGGTAGAATGGAAAGTTGGTACGGATTTATGTCTGTTCATCATATAACACCCTCCCAACCTCTTTTCCCATTGGTACCATTCTTTCTAAATGTGAGTTTTTCTATTAAGTCCTTTATTTCTTAATAGCCTCCCTTAGGATTTGGCCCAGAGACTCATTTAATTAGCGAATGGTGATTCTAGTTAAGCTTCATAGCTTTATCATCGTGACACGTTTTGCAAGTAAACATGCTTTGGAAAGAATATCTAAAGCCCCACCTACCTATTCTGACAGGTGCTTCCGGTTCTCTGCAGAGACCAGAATGAACACCCTCTCCCATCTTCCTCTATGGCATCCCATGAGAGATCGCATGATTGTTGATAGTCGTTTGCCTGCCCCTTGACGGATTGTGTGATTGTTCACAACTCATGTACTCAAGGGTTCGCATCTAGATGGCTATGCAGGAGCGTCTTGCTGGAAGCAAACAGTCCAGCAGTTCCAGTCTGTAGTAACAAAACACTCGGAACATGGTACCAGTCCATCAAAGAGTCGTAGGAGGAGAACAAGCACGGGGGCTAAGTCCTGAGGAGGTGAGGTGGCCGGTAGTGTGGAACCCACCAGCGGCTGAGGTGGGGATGACTGTGACTCCCTTTCAAGCCTGGTCTAGAAGGAGCTGCCTGGTTGGAGATAGTCTTTCTAGCAGGTAATACGTTACTGTTGAACAGGATTCTAATTAGAGTGTAATGTTTTCCTCTGAAATAAATATAAAACAAAGTATTCATCTCTCTGAATGGTTACTTCCTCATTGCAGAATGAGTAAAATTTTAGATGATCCATCTCATCTTATTAATCCCACTGGGTTTATTAAATGAGACTTGTTTATGCTTGCAACTCAAATTGCTGTAAAAGGTTGTTTCAATAGACAGAGGTAAAATCATAATAAAATAATTTAGTAAAAGTGGGAGCTAGGAGTATGCTTAATGGAACATGATTAGATTTAATTTTCTTACTGCTTCCATCATTAAAGCTCCATTATCTTTTCTGAAACCTCATTTAGGCTTCCAGCCACAGCACAAGTCTGAGGCATTTCTGGGGAGCACATAGAAGCCGTGAGTTCCATTAAAAAACAAAAATAGCCAGTAATATGCTGTTCTTTCATTTTTGCTATTTGATATCAGCATCTCACATCCAGAGTATCGTATATCCTCCGTCTAACCTCATCTCTCTCTTTTTTTTTTAAATTTTTTTAGGCATAATCACCATGTGTGGTTATGTTTTTGTTTTTGTTTTTGTGTGGCTGCATTGGGCCTTTGTTGCCGCCTCTGGGCTTTCTGTAGTTGCAGCGAGCGGGGGCTGCTCTTGGTTGTGGTGCGCGGGCTTCTCATTGTGGTGGCTTTTCTTGTTGTGGAGCACAGGCTCTAGGTGTGTGGGCTTAAGTAGTTGCAGCACGCGGGCTCAGTAGGTGCAGCACGCGGACCCTAGAGCGTGCGGGCTTCAGTACTTGTGGCTCGTGAGCTCTAGAGCGCAGGCTCAGTAGTTGCAGCGCACGGGCTTAGTCGCTCTGCGACATGTGGGATCTTCCCGGACCAGGGCTCGAATCCGTGTCCCCCGCATTGGCAGGCGGATTCTTAACCACTGCGCCACCAGGAAAGCCCTCTGACTTCATCTCTTGAAAGCCGTATGTATCGTTATCTGAGAGCTTTCATACAAAAGAAGTTTGGTTTTATAGTTGAAAAGAAAACTAAGACTTACTGATGACTGTCCCTAAAGTGCAGAGGCTCTGAGAATTCCTAAGAATCCTTCTGGTTAGCCCTTTGCCTTCAAGGATATCCACAGCTACATCATATTTGTAGATAATAACAGAATCAGTGTTAGCCTTCTACTCATGGTAGAAGGATCGTTAAGAATCCATATGCCTTAAAAACCTCCAGAAGTTTTTGTCCCCTCTGTTTGCTGTAACCAAGGAGTGAGAACTGGCCTTTCCAGCCAGAGAGGTCGAGCCTAGTGAATTCAGGCTCAGTCTGAAGTCAGTGCCCAGAGGCCCGCAGGGCCAAGTGAAAGCAGGAAGGGAGGTGTGGAGGCCAGGTGGTGAAGGCTGCTCAGAGGTGAGCTGAGCGAGGTTGGCAGGGAGTGACCCCTGTGGAGTTGACCACGCGGGTGACGTGGTGCCACTCCTGCCCACTCTGTGCGGAGATGAGGTAACTCAGATCTGTGAGTCATAGTGACAGTGGATGTCTAGTTTGCTTTCAACTCCACTGAATCCCCAAGAAATTAATATCCTGGGCATGTAGTATAAACCAGGATTTAGTGTGGGTTCCAAAAGTCTTAGCCAAGTGTTGAGAGTAACCGGCCTCAGTGTGCCCTTGGAACGTCTTCTGTCTCTCAACTGCATGTTCCTAAGTTGCAGGGTCTCTGCTTTTCCTCAGGTTCTAGACCTCCCCAGGTTCCTTCCCAGGTCCGTTCCCGTCTCCTTCCTAAAATCTTCTTTCATCATCTCAGTTCTCCAAGGTCTCATTCCCTGGGATACTTAGAGTAGGGCTTGCCTTGATTGGCACGCTGTGCTGCCCCTTAGCCTGTTCTGACTGTCTGCCCCGCCCACCCACTGGATGGGAAGCTCCCCAATGGCAGGTATCTCGGGGCAGGTTTGGGGCGCTTCATCAGGATCTAGGGCAGGCCTGGCATATGCTGGTCTTAGTACAGATTGTTGAAGGAGTGACATTCATTTGTGTGCAGAGGAGATTTTTCATTTTTTACCTTCTTCAAAATTATATACTCTATTTTCTGTAATACAGCAGGGTATCAGTTGGGCAGACTACTCAAAATGATGAATAGTTAACAAATTGTTCATGTAGTACTCTGTAAAGAGTTTTGTGTATGTCTGTGCAAGTGTATGTGTTTGTATGTTTTTAAATTTATGCAATTTCACACTAAGACCTTTTTGCTTTTTTAGTGTGGGGTCTTAGCTACCATCCATTTATTCTGTCCAAGTCAGTTTTGTTTTCTATGTTATAAAACCCTGTGATTCAGCAGACAGTAATTCATAAACATACTCTTTCTCTCCCTCCCTTCCAAAATTTATGCGGTGAGGTTGGCATTGATGGTAACTCAGCTAGATTCTGCTATTTGGGGTTCTTCTAGGGGGCTGAAGAAAGGCAGGATTCTGAGGACTTTTTTCCTCACATTATATCACAACTTTATATTGTTCTTGGGTTTGATCGGTGAGCATTCTGTGGAGGGGTAGATGGGGGGATGCCAATCTGGTGCTGAAACTTATTTTTAAGTGATCTTTGCCACAACCCACAGATAAATATTTGAGACTGTGCAGAACAGTTTCGTTTAACTGTAGTCCCAAAGCTTAGAAATTGTTATGTAATTTGACATTGTTTAACCTCTCATTCAGAGATTCATTTGGGAAAGACACAGCATCGGGTATAGCATCAAAGGATGTTAGGGAAGAAAAGGACCTTAGCTTGAGTCTCCAAGTAGATCGTTTCTCTCTGGGCACCCATTTCTGCAGCCACAAAAGACCCCTGCTGCTGCTTCCAGTGGAGCTCGCAGCCCTGCACCTGGATAAGACAGCTGATGCAAAATGATGCATCTGGGCGCTCTGCCCCTCTGAGTTGCTGTAGGGGAAAGTCTCCCTGTCATCTGTATGGCTTTAGACAACGTGTTTCCAGCTGCCTGAGGTTTTGCCTCTTTCTCTGCCCTTGTTGGATCTGGTGACAATGAGTTGGACGATGTGGCCTAGAGGCATTGCTCTCGGCCTCTCTCTCTGGTGGAGTGCAGACCCCTGGTGGGAGCAGAACCCACACGTTTTGTTGAACTTCAGAGCACAGAGAGACGTGCAACGTTTCAGAACTGGAGCTACGTGAATTATTTCTTCCGCTTCCTCAACAGGTTTTGGTTGGTTGATTGGTTTGCTTAACCTGCTACTTGTGCCCTGAGAGATGAGGTTCTAAGTTTAGCCAATAAGACTGGCGAATGATAAAGTCCAGTCCTCCGGGAGTGGGCTGTTTATGCCTGTGAAGCTCAGGGCCATCGGCTAGGGATCAACACCCCTTCTCTGTTCACCCCACACCAACACAAGCTCATGACAGCCGTCACCATTCATTATCATGCACCCCAACAGGAGGAAGGATTCCCGGCCAGCCAGTCAGCCCGAGGGGACCAGGCATCTAGTCATTTGCAGCTCATCAAAATTCACATGCAGGCCCCCACTCACTGCAACTAGAGAAAGCCCGCGCGCAGCAAGGAAGACCCAAGGCAGCCAAAAAAGAAATAAATGTAAAGTAAAAAAAAAAAAATTTCACGTGCAGGAGGGGCTCTGACACCATCACTCTACTCACAGGTGAGAGTGTGGTAGCAAGAAAGCAACCCAAAAGGAGGGCTCCACGAATCCAGAAACAGCTGGAAGTGCCCAGAGTTAAAGAGAACAGTTAAAGTGCCCCGACTTAAAAAGCACTTCCTCTTGCTTTTCTGCTCCCTGACTGTTGAGAATGGCAGGGGTCCCCTGGGGGCTGACAGTAGACAGTGGTACCGTGTAGGAACAAGAGCTCTGTCTGTGTGCACCTCCCTCTGAAACACTGGTCAGCATTTCTTTGCAGGCACCCAGTGGCTGGATGTGTGCTAGGTCTCTGCCTCATTTTTCGTTCCAGACGGAGGTGAACAGCTGCCTTGGATGCAGAGACCTCTCGATTCAGCACCTGCAGACGGGGGGTTATTCCCTGAGCTCAGCCCTACTGGGCTGACTTTTCCTCTTGGGGAAAATCCTTCTGACCCTCTTTTCTTCCTTCCCATCCTTTCTCCCTCCGTAGTCTGTCTCCCTTCCATCCTTCCTCCCTCCCCTTATTCTTAGCACTCGTTCTGATTTCTGGTTTTCTCTCAGACCTGCATGAGGAAAATTTAATGATGCCAACTTGACATCTAAGGTCTTCAAGCTGAAGTTCATTTATTGAAATACAGGAGTCAAAAATATGAAAACACCATAGCTTTCCCTTTTCCCTCCTCCTCACTTGCTCATTCCTGAGCTCAAGGGACTTTTCAGGAACTGGTGGGACTGCTGGTTTCATGCAGAAACAGTGCCGCGACCAAATGGGCGCTCCATAGATGAGTCTTGGGTGCCTAACCTATAGCCAAGGCTGCCAAGGGTGTTTGTCCCAGAATAGATATTAAAGGGGAGGGTCAACTGATGTCTCAAGGCTCTTAGACATACTGCCTCGTTTGGCATAAGAAATTAATTTAAACTGTCATTTCCCTTTTCAACTTCAGAAATGGACACTGGCAAGTATATGGTCACTTTCTCCCATGGTCAAGTTGGTCAGTCTCCTGACTCTTCTTGTTTGCCCAGCCCATGCCCTGCAGGTTTATGGATCCTTTTTCTCAAACCTTTTCCCAGCAAAATACACCTTGATCCCCCCTGTGGTTGTCCAGCATGAACCACATTAACATTGACCAGTTTATGCTTATATCTAGGGAATCTTCCAATTCCATTTAATTTTTTAAATGCTAGTAAGAACACAAAATGTCATCTAGGAAATGAAAAATTCCTGAGATGATTTTATCACATTGCAGCCAGTTTGTTTTCCAAGATGTTATAGTTTTTATCGTCGTGTGGCCAAAAATGAGCTTATCGAACGTTCCAACAAATATAACTGTTATTATCTAAGTAGAGTCTAAGAAAAGGAAAACTGCCCTCCATTATGGAGATTGAGAACAAAAGTGTGATCATGCATAAAATACCAAGGGCAGCAAATTTTAGGGAGAGTGACAGAGATCTGGGCTGCCTTAGATGCTGCTGATTTTTAAACATCACATATATGTGTTTGCAGTTCCCCTGATGTCTGATTTGTTACCTGCTCAGAATCATTTATTGGGAAAAGGTGCTCCTTGTTTAACATCTCTATGAGATGGCTAGGCTCTCCTATCACCTCTTTAGAGATAACCCTCTGCAACAAAAACTGGTTGAAAAAATCCTGTCAGCTCCAGAAAGTATGTGCTTCCCAGGCATGGGGGTCAGTAGGCATTATGTTGAGGTTTTCCCATTTCCCCAACGCTATCTCACCTACCTGTTCAGGGATAAGAGCTGACCTATATCAAAGAAGATGCTAAGGACAAATGAGTCTGCAGCCCTGGGGAGCAGTACTTAAAGCACTACTCCAGTGTGCACAAAATTTGTATCCATCTTTAAAGTTACCTCCTTGACCCTGCATACCTCGATATGATCGTTATTTATTTTTTTATTGAAGTATAGCTAATTTACAGTGTTTTGTTAATTTCTGCTGTACAGCAAAGTGATTCAGTTATACATGTATATACATTCTTTTCCATATTCTTTTCCATTATGGTTTATCACAGGATATTGAATATAGTTCCCTGTGCTTTACAGTAGGACCTAGTTTATCCATTCTGTATATAATAGTTTGCGCCTGCTAATCCCAAACTCCCAATCCATCCCTCCCCCACCCCCCTACTCCACCTTGGCAACCACGAGTCTGCCTCTATATCTGTGATTCTCTTTGTTTCGTAGATAGGTTCATTTGTGTCATATATTAGGTTCTGCATATAAGTGACATCATATGGCATTTGTCTTTCTCTTTCTGACTTACTTCACTTAGTATGATCATCTCTAGTTGCATCCATGTTGCTGCAGATGGCATTATTCATCCTTTTTTATGGCTGCGTAGTATTTCATTGTGTATGTGTACCACATCTTCTTTATCCATTCCCTGATGTGAATTTTAGAATCGTGAGGGCAAAGTGAGGTAATGGAAAAGGAAGATGCACTTCTGAGTTGAAGTCCTGGCCCTATTCCTTATGTTCCCTTCTCAGGGCTTTGATTTCTTTATTTTTAAAATCAAATGATTGACATAGAAAGTCCTCTCCAGTTCTTCCAAAGTCTGGTAGTATGATTCTTGCTTTGCTCCAGGCTTGCCAGCTGTTTTGGGGCAGGCCAAGGAGCTCTTATGTTTTTTTCAGCCCAGTTTTTTTTTCACTTACTGCACCATTTCTTTATGTGCCTTGCAACCCTAGGTTTAAGTAAACTTCCAGTCGTTTCCCGGTAATATCTTTTTCCTGCAGGTTTTACTGGTTCTGCTTTGGGACTGGAACCATGAGTACCAACGCCTGGGGAACTCCCACTGCAAAAACTGCCAACTCCCACAGTCACGATAGCTGTAATTGAAAGCTGTCTTGTGCTAATTCTGTGTATTGATCTTTTCATTCATTTTTGCCTTCTGTAATATTTTCTTTCTTTAGAATAGGACACTTCTTTATATTTGTGAGCAGTTATCTTTAACGGAGGGTCCCATTAAAACTGTCAACGTCTTTCAGAATTTTAGAGTGTACATTTTCCATGCTGATTCAAGTGCTTCATGAGTACTTGACAAATATGTAGCAGGTGAGAGATTTTATGTGTTTCATTTTAAGTCAAAATATCTGAATGCATCACTTATTGCAAACATTATTCAGATGTAAATAGATACTGGTAGAAAACGTTTTGAGAAAGGTCTTTTTTTTATCCTTTTGTAGTTCTGTTTCACACCCTTAAATAGCAAACTTTAGGCGCTCCATAAATATTTACTGATTGCTTCATTGAAGGCAGTTTCTAGTTGCTGACAAGTTCATTTCTCGAAAGAGCATCCCACAAGCTGTATATCCCTTCCCAAGCTGTGTTCGTATAAGCGACATTGAGCGTTTCCTTATTTTACCAGAGGCCACTGCATACTGGGCACTGCACCTAGGCTCTGGAGACCCGGCTAAAAGTCCTGATTTTTCCCTCAAGGGGCTCGGCACTGGCCGAGGAATCGATGAACGACAGTTAAGGGATGTGGTAGGTGCTGTGATGAAGGCAAGCACGGGAAGGTGATGGAAACGCCGTCCAACGTGAGAAGGGCAGCCTTCGTGCCTGCCCGCACCCCAGCTTCAGCAGACAACATCTGGCCTGAATTTTTAAGAAGGAATATGAGTTTGCCAAGCCTTTAATGTTGTTTTTTTATTGTTGTTGTTGTTCTTTTCCTCTTCCTTTTCTTTTTTTTAATTCGGGTATAGCTGTTTTACAATGTTGTGTTAGTTGCTACTGTACAGTGAAGTAGAGTTCCCTGTGCTATACAGCAGGATCTCATTAGTTATTTTATACATATTAGTGTATATATGTTAATCCCAATCTCCTGATTCATCCCCCCCTCCTCCTTGGTGTCCATACGTTTGTTCTCTTCTACATCTGTGTCTCTATTTCTGCCTTGCAAACTGGTTCATCTGTACCATTTTTCTAGATTCCACAGATAATATACAATATTTACATATTATATACAAATAATATATATAATAATATATTATATTATTATATATAATAATATAATAATATACAATATATAATAATATACATACATATGTATATACATATATACATATATAATATAATATACTATATATAATAAATACAATAATATACAATATTTGTTTCTTTCTGACATACTTCACTCTGTCTCTTATATACAAATAATATATATAATAATATATATATAATAATATAATAATATACTATATATAATAATATACAATAATATACAATATTTGTTTCTGTCTTTCTGACATACTTCACTCTATATGACTGTCTCTGGGTCCATCCACATCTCTACAAATGACCCAGTTTCGTTCCTTTTGTTGTTGTTGTTGTTCTTTGCACGTTGGCAGGGATGCTAATAGAAGGCAGGAGGGGTTTTGTGTCTGGATGCACACTTGTATTTTCTCTTTCTCATCTGTCCCCGCTATTTCAGGCCTGTATTTAGCTCAGAGAGTGTGTTGTGGGCCAGAGTGGCCTGTCTTTCAACACTCCAGGCAGACACATGAAAGGGGTACAATCCATCCCTGGGGACACTGGTCCTGGCAGCTTCCCTTCGGCTCCACGGCCAGGGTTCTCCCTCCTGAATAGTGTTGGCTCGGGCCTGCTACGCCTGCCTTGAGGCCTAGGGCCCTGCTGGGAGCCCAGAGGACGGAAGCTTCCTGCTAGAAGCCTAAATAATGTGAAAGGGCACGGCTGGGGAAGCCAAGTGACACAATTAACCTGCCGGAAGGGCATCCACAGTGCACTGCCGTGGGTGTTGCACAGGACTGGGATTCTAGAGCCGAGCTGGCACACTGATTGACAGATGGTACCAGCCGAGCCAGACTCCCTTCTGTGCCAGCTGGAATGTATTGCTGATAATAACTTGTGTTTGCTGCCAGAGAGGCTCTACCATGTTTGTCAGTCAAATTTAAAAACAATTTGAAACTCTTTTCTCTTGTGTGTTTAACCAGAAGGATGGAGGGAGATCTAAATAAAAGAAAGGACTTAATTTTATACCTCTAGGCCCTTAGGGTGAGAGCATCATATGTTTTTGGCTACAGATTGGAGAAGAACATTTCCAGGCCCTTGGAGTCTCCTCAGAGCCTGCTCAGCCCCACAAAACCCCGACCACAGGGCAGAGGAGCTGGTTAACTGCTTCACAGCTGGTAGAGCAAAGGCCCAGTAGCGGTTACCCCAGCACCAATTTCCTCATACCCCAAACAGTCCCACTTTGGACCCCTACATCCTGGCCTTTCTTCCCAGGAAATCCCATATATATATTTATGAGTGAATTCATTTTAAATCACTCTGTGCCCTTGCCGTTTAATCCAGTTTGTTTCCTTCCCTGTTTCTCACCCCCAGGGGTCAGTATTTGTCTCGATAAGTCTTGAGACTATTTCGAACTCATAATGCAATGCTCCTCTGGGATTGAAAGCCTTGGAGCTCCAGTGCCCTTGCTCTGTCATCTCCTGGTTCTTGTGGCTTCTCCCCCTTTCAGGCCTGGGACTTTGGACACAAACTGGACTGTGGGAAACAGTGGCCTCCCTCCACCCTGGATCTACTGTAGACTCCGACACACTCACTCCCCAGGCTCGCGGCCCCCGATGTCAGCCCTGAGAGTGGAGCCTAATCTCTGCCACTTTAGAAAGAGGAAGCTGGTTAGCAGTCAGAACGGTGAGGCCGGAGGTAGAGATACCTTTAGGAGACGGTGGTGGCCCCGGCCAAAGAGGGCAGTGGCAGTGGGGTTGGAGAGCAGACGACAGATTCAGGAGGGGCTCGGGGAGAACCAGGGGACTGTCATGGCTGATTGGATGTGGGAGATGAGAATAGAGACAGCAGCCCCGGGTGATTCCAAGATTTATTGACTGGGTAGCTGGGCAGATTGGAGGGTCGTTCATTGAATGGAAAAATGGAAAAGGAGAAAGTGTGAGGGGAAAGGAGCTGAGTTCAGTTTAGATTCCACTGAGTTTGAGCTGCCTGTGGGACAGCCTTGTGAAAAATCAGTAACATGAAAGTGTCCTCTTCTGCACGCATGTACTCATGTGGTTTGGGTGCTCTGAAGGCTCGATTCTGCAGGCTCCAGATCTCTAGCATTCTGGGCACGCAGGAGAACGTATGAAAAGGAGAGTGGGTGGACACCCCACTACGTCCTGGGGCAGCACATCTGTACCAAGTGCAAGTACATGTGCAGTACAGGGGCAGCTTGCAGAACAACGTAAATTTTTCCCCCTGAAAGGTAATGTGAATGTGTGTTGAATGGGATATGCTGGGTGTTTATTTCTAAGAGATCATGGATGTCACGTGTGCATCACTTGTGTGTGCTTCTGCTTTTCGTTCTCTCGGTGCTCTCTAACCTTGTAGGATCGGTTCTTGTCTTCTAATGTGTTGTCTTTTGAATCCCGACCCACACCAAGGGCGGAAGAGAGTTGCCACAGTTCATTATTATTTTTGATCGTTAAAGGTATCTCCTACCTGGACTGTTCAGACCCCAGCCCCACTTTTTCATCTGGACATCTGGAGTCTTCTAGTGCCGTTTCCATCGTCAGATATTAGCGTCAAGTATAATGCTCCGTTTACAGTGAAAGCACTTTGGGAAGGCTGATCGTTTTTTAGCGGTGTTTCCTTGCTGTGCCCTTGGTGTTGCAGAGCTGTCCTCTTCAAGCACTGAAGCAATTAGTTTCGAGAAGGCTGATTCTTCAGGGTCCAGTGCTCTCCTACCTTTCATTTGCTGAAGCTGTACATTTTAATGAAGTTGTTTCATCTATGTTGCCAAACACTAGAATTTTGTGGCTTCCATTCTAATTATCTCTACTGGCAAATGCTATGTTTTATTAGAACTCTCAAGTGCCCTGTTTGTTAAATGTCCGTACACTGTGGCGTTGGGCACACAAATTAGGTCAGCCTTGCTTATTGGGCTGTGGATGAAGGAGTTAAAGATTTTTGTCATAATCTTAAAGTGCAGTAGGATCGCCTTGGGTGTCTTTGTAGGATAGCAGTGATGGCTTCTCCTGTGAGCTCGGCTTTCTTTCTCACCCGTCAAGCCTACACTGACACTGAGCGTCTCAATCATGTGGCTGTTGACTGTGGGGCCAGTATGTGATTTCATCCTTGGGGGTAGTATGCCCATTCTTCCCTTTCCTTAGTTGCCTAATACCCACATCTTGCTTCCCGGGTTGCATGTCTTACAGCAAATGATCTGTATTAAGGGCTCTTGTGAAGCCAGGAGTTCCCAGTGGTGGTGACACAGGGCTGGTCACATTGTAGCCAGAGACAGAGGGCAACATTACAATAGCGGCCCCAAATCAGTATGTCTGTGCCTCTTTCCACCCCTGCCTCTGGATTCTTTGAAGTCCGTGGGTCCTCAGGTCATGTTGGCTAACCGGGGGTGTGCTGACTGTTGACCCTGACACCCCACCCTCCGCTCTCCTGCTCCATTAACGTGGTCACCAGGCAACGTCGCTTGGTGATTAGGGACCCCTGCCATCCTACAGATTGGATCCCAGCTTCACAATAGAGGAGCTGGGTGATCCTGGGCAAGTGACACTTCATCTCACTAACCTCAGTGTCCTTATCTGTAAAGAGGGAAGAACTGCAGTCACTTCAGGATTTTGGTGAGGATTAAATGAGATAGAATGCTTGGGGTAGAGGCCATGGCACATAGTACCTTATCAGTATATTGTCAGTGCTGCCTTGTCCTGGCTCGGGCCCACGTGGCAGCTCTGCTTCAATCAGCACAGAAGGTGCTGGTGCCTGGGCCCCAGACCCTGTGCCAGAGACCCTGTTGCAGGTCATTAAAAGCTTCCTTCTCTCCGCACACCACTTTTCTTCCATGTGTTGGGGTGCCAGTGGAGTGGACCCCTTTCTTTATTAGTGAGCCATGGGGATTAAAAAAAAAAAAAAAAAGACACCAGGATTTTACCTAGGCTTCTCTTACAGTCCTTTCACCCTGGGGCTCAGGTAGACTTTTTAGGGAGAGGGCTTGTCTTAGAGGAACATCTAATGAAGACACAGCCTTTAATCAGCATCTTCCCTTCCCTCCAGCTCTGACCCAAGGTCTCTGAATCAAACTTGTGGTTCCCTTTCCTCTTTACATCAGTCTTCCAGGGGCCCAGGAAGAACCCTTGTCCCACATGTTTACCCTGGTGGCTTCTCCCTTCATATAATTCTCTACTCTGACTTTGAAAGTAAATATGATGTTTTTCAAAGCATAATTTATCCCCCGTGGGCTATGAATATGGTTGTGAACAGCAAGAACAAATCTTAATAAAGTCGCTAAGAGAAATGAAATAATTCAATTTGATAGAAAATAATAGAAGTATTGCTTAATTCACATTTATACCTTCTCAACTACCCTTCGCCTGTCTTTAGCATTCTTTCTGGGGGAAGTTATGATCTAGGCCACAGCAATAACTGTCTAGGTTCCCCCTAGAGAACCATGTTGTCATCTTGAGCAGGAACAGTGACTCTGTTCCATGGTCTCCCTCCCTCATACTAGGTAATAAACATTTATACCTACAAGAAGGAAGAGGAAGTAAGTACAATTTTATAATATAATCTTAATAATGCCCCTACTTTATTTAGAACAAAGTTCAGTCTATGAATGGTCTGAAAATCAACAGAAAGAAACTAAAACACAACAGTGTTTTGAATAATGGCTAGAATAGAAAAGGAATCATGCCTCCCAGTCTGGTTGTAGGATTATTGGTCTCTATTCTCTGCATCAAATATGGTGCCCTGAGTGTTTCCAGTGATAAGATTAGTGGGGGCTTTTGATACAGTGTACCTTTATGCCCCTCTGCGGATTGAGTAGTGGGGCTGGCAGAGCCCTTCCTTCTGCAGTGATTCTGGAAAGTCCAGGCCAGGAGTCTCAGGACCTGGTTGGCTGGGGTACGGTCCTGGGTTCTTAGTGTTCAGGGATAACGGAGGTTTGGAAACTTGGCTTTTGTACTTAAGGGAAATGCCTACATCAGCAGGTGGCTGTCGCTCTGTGAGCACAAGGAAAAACCAAAGTATTGGCTTTGCAATGAGCCAGAAATACTGCCAAGAGCACAGAAAAGGTGCATTTAATCATAAAAACATGTGTATGGAAGGAACAATGGATTTATCTCCAGTAAAACTGACCTATATTTGCCGACAGACTGGCCTTTGAACCAGGAGTGGTATGTGTTATTTTACCAAATGGGACCAAAAGAAGAGATTTGTTAGTGTCTTTATTCTTCACAAGAATATGTTTCCTGTGTATCGTTAGTTACTTTATCATGAGTAACATGTCACGTCATCTTCGTGCTTATTAATCACCCTTTCCTTCCAACCAACTGTAAGAATAATTAGATGAAATTGGTGGCAGCCCATTGCTTCCACATTAATATTCTTAAGCTGGTGTCAGTGAATTTTATATGGTTGAGGCTGTTCAGTTTGGCTTCTCCGTATCTATCGATTGCCCTTTTTGAGCAGAATGAAGGTGTTTTTATTAAGCTTGGATGCCAATGAGAGTTATTTTATGGTGACCACAATGCAAGGCACTGTCAGCATGTCGGGGAATGGCAGGCGTGGCGCTGGACGGGCTCGGCTGTCCCCCGGGCCCGGCTGCCAGCCCCGCAGCTAGTAAGTCTTCTGTTTAGGCTCGTCTGATGTCTTTCCCTCACTTATACTTTCAATGACCTTTTGTGTATCTATCTGTAAAGGTAAAACAGAGAAACTCACAGCCTAATAGCATCAAACATTAACATCCACTCTTAAGCCTGTGTTTCTAAAGAATATAAATTTTCAGCCAGTGGTATTTGGAAAGCAGACCTTTTGGCTTGTATTAAAGATATAGATGGTAAGACTCATGAAATCAAGTGGCTCCTGTTGGTGGGATGTACAAGTCTGTTAACTGCAGTTTCAGAGCCTGATGCCGTGTTGGTATTTTGGTGCGCTTTGGAAGCCGTGTGTTCATCAGGGGAGTCCCGGTGTCGCTGCTGCACGTCCTCACTCTGAGACCTGGGCTACTGGAGCCTCTACCGTCTAGACCATCACTGGTCTTAAGGGCAGAGGAAAGACAGGACGGCGAAGCCCTCTCTGACCCTTAAAGCGTCTGCCCAGATGAGTCTTAATTGGCCAAAGTAAGTCCAGTTATGGGCATCTCGAATTATGAGGGGGCAGGGAAGTGTCATCCTCCTGCATATGTAGGAGGGGGAAGTGGGAAATCGTGTACATTTGTAATGACTAACTCGAAGTCACAAATGTAGATTCTTGAGTAAAACGGAAAGCTGGGTCCTTGAAAAGACCAATAAAATAGGCAAGGCTTTGGTGAGTCTGACCAACAAGAAAGAGGGAGGAGACAGGTAAAAGGTGATGTCAGTCGGTTCAGAGAAGACAGGTGAAGACTGGTGACTGCTGTGTACGGTTCTATTACAATACGCTTGGAAACTTGGACATTATAGGTGATTTTCTTGGAAAATGGAAATAAAATTGGGTCAGTGTGTACATTCCTGAGTATAAGATGTTTTTCAAAAAAATATTTAAAGATCTACCGGTAAAAATACACTGAGCCCAGTTGCTCTTTTTAGTGAGTTCTACCACATCACCCAGAAATAGATGCACAATAAGTTATTTGTGGAATAAAATGGATGGACAAGGCTAGCGTGAAACTGATACTAAAATCAGATGAGGATGTCACTCATAGGCCAATAACATTGAAGAACATTGATTCAACTACGCTAAAACAAACTAGCTAACAGAACCTGGCAGCATAAAGAGTAAATCCAAACCTGCTCAGGCGCTGCCTTCCGAAGGAGGTATGCCTTACGTGCCTTGTTTAAAACTGCAGCCTTCCCCCGCGGCACTCCCAAACCACTTTACCCTGTTCTGTTTTCTCCTGTAGTGTGTATCATCTTTAACATACCATGGAATTAGTTACTATGTTGTCTTCCCCCTCTGCTTCAAGGTAAACTCCACAGGGCAACCGCAAGGGCAGGGCTGTTTCTTAAAAAAAATTAGTGAAAAAAAAATTTTTTTGGTCTCTTCTATTCACTGACATAAGCCAAGTACCTAGAACAGTGGGCACTTAGTAAATACGTATTGCAAAAATGAGTTAATTCTAAATGCAATATGGGATCCTGGATTGGATCCCAGAACAGAAAAGGATGTTAGTGGAAAATGTGAAATTTGAATAAAGTCTGTAGTTCCACTGTGAGTTTTGTATCAGTGTTAAGTCCCTAGTTTTGTTTCTTATTTTAAAGATTTATTTATTTATTATTTATTTATTTTATTTATTTTTGGCTGCGTCAAGTCTTAGTTGCAGCACACGGGATCTTCGTTGAGGCATGTGGGCTCTTTTGTTGTGGTGCGCGGGCTTCTCTCTAGTTGTGGCATGTGGGTTTTCTCTCCCTAGTTGCGACATGCAGGTTCCAGAGCGTGCAGGCTCGGTAGTTTTCCAGCACGCAGGGTCTCTACTTGAGGCGCGTGAGCTCAGCAGTGTGGATCATGGGCTTAGTTGCCCCGCGGCATGTGGGATCTTAGTTCCCTGACCAGGGATTGAACTTGTGTCCCCTGCATTGGAAGGCGGATTCTTTTTTTTTTTTTAACGTTTTTATTGGAGTATAATTGCTTTACAATGGTGTGTTAGTTTCTGCTTTATAACAAAGTGAATCAGTTATACATATACAGATATCCCCATATCTCTTCCCTCTTGCGTCTCCCTCCCTCCCACCCTCCCTATCCCACCCTTCTAGCTGGTCACAAAGCACCAAGCTGATTTCCCTATGCTATGCGACTGCTTCCCACTAGCTAGCTATTTCACATTTGGTAGTGTATATATATCCATGCCACTCTCTCACTTTGTCTCAGCTTACCCTTCCCCCTCCCCGTGTCCTCAAGTCCATTCCCTAGTAGGTCTGCATGTTTATTCCCGTCTTGCCCCTAGGTTCTTCATGACCTTTTTTTTTTTTAAGATTCCGTATATATGTGTTAGCATGCAGTATTGGTTTTTCTTTTTCTGACTTACTTCGCTCTGTATGACAGACTCTAGGTCCATCCACCTTGCTACAAATAACTCAATTTTGTTTCTTTTTATGGCTGCATAATATTCCATTGTATATATGTGCCACATCTTCTTTATCCATTCATCTGTCGATGGGCACTTAGGTTGCTTCCATGTTCTGGCTATTGTAAATAGAGCTGCAGTGAACGTTGTGGTACATGACTCTTTTTGAATTATCACTTTCTCAGGGTATATACCCAGTAGTGGGATTGCTGGGTCGTATGGTAGTTCTATTTTTAGTTTTTTAAGGAACCTCCATACTGTTCTCCATAGTGGCTGTATCCATTTACATTCCCACCAACAGTGTATGAGGGTTCCCTTTTCTCCACACCCTCTCCAGCATTTACTGTTGGTAGATTTTTTGATGATGGCCATTCTGACCGCTGTGAGATGATATCGCATTGTAGTTTTGATTTGCATTTCTCTAATGATTAGTGATGTTGAGCATTCTTTCACGTGTTTGTTGGCAGTCTGTATATCTTCTTTGGAGAAATGTCTATTTAGGTCTTCTGCCCATTTTTGGATTGGGTTGTTTGTTTTTTTGATATTGAGCTGCATGAGCTGCTTGTAAATTTTGGAGATTAATCCTTTGTCAGTTGCTTCATTTGCAAATATTTTCTACCATTCTGAGGCTTGTCTTTTTGTCTTGTTTATGGTTTCCTTTGCTGTGCAAAAGGTTTTACGTTTCATTAGGTCCCATTTGTTTATTTTTGTTTTTATTTCCATTTCTCTAGGAGGTGGGGCAAAAAGGATCTTGCTGTGATTTATGTCACAGAGTGTTCTGCCTATGTTTTCCTCTAAGAGTTTGATAGTGTTTGGCCTTACATTTAGGTCTTTAATCCGTTTTGACTTTACTTTTGTGTATGGTGTTAGGGAGTGTTCTAATTTCATTCTTGTTTTTTTTTTTTTTGCGGTACGCGGGCCTCTCACTGCTGTGGACTCTCCCGTTGCACAGGCTCTGGACGCGCAGGCTCAGCGGCCATGGCTCATGGGCCCAGCCGCTCCGCGGCATGTGGGAATCTTCCTGGACTGGGGCACGAACCCGTGTCCCCTGCATGGGCAGGCAGACTCTCAACCACTGAGCCACCAGCAAAGCCCTAATTTCATTCTTTTACATGTAGCTGTTCAATTTTCCCAGCACCACTTATTGAAGAGGCTGTCTTTTCTCCATTTTATATTCTTGCCTCCTTTATCAAAGATGAGGTGACCATATGTGCATAGGTTTATCTCTGGGCTTTCTATCCTGTTCCATTGATCTATATGTCTCTCTTTGTGCCAGTACCATACTGTCTTGATTACCATAGCTTTGTTGTATAGTCTCAAGTCCGGGAGCCTGATTCCTCCAGCTCCGTTTTTCTGTCTCAAGATTGCTTTGGCTATTCAGGGTCTTTTGTGTTTCCATACAAATTGTGACATTTTTTGTTATCGGTCTGTGAAATATGGAAGGCAGATTCTTTACCACTGGACCACCAGGGAAGTCCCATTTCTGAGTTTTGATCAGTGTACCTTGGTTGGGTATGCTGTTACCATAGGGAACATCTGGGTGAAGGGTATATGGAAACTCTCTACACTGTCTTTGCAACTCTTCTGTAAATCTAAAATTACTTCAAAAGAAAATTTTATTAAAACTAAGTCCAAAGAATTCTAAGATCCTTCAGCATTTAAAAAGTAAAATAAAATTTCCACTCAGCTGACACCTTCTCAATGAGTCCCACCCTGACAACACCATGTAAAATGATGGACAGCCTCACTGCTGAACTCCCAACCCGCCTTTCCTGCTCTGCTCTTTTCTTTTTCTACCATAGCACTTGTTATCTTCTAACGCGTAGTCCAGTTTACTTACTTACTGTGCCTGCTTTTTTCTTCTTCTTTTAGTGTTTATTGATTTGGCTGCTCCGGGTCTTATTTGTGGCATGCGGAATCTCTGGTTGGGGCACGCGGGATCTAGTTCCCTGACCAGGGATCGAACCTGGGCCCACTGCTTTGGGAACACAGAGTCTTAACCATGTGACCACTAGGGAAGTCCCTGTGCCTGTTGTTTGTTGTCTCTTTCCATGAGGACAGGGAACCTTGTTTTGTTCTCTCAGGTGCCTAGAACAGGTACATAATAGGTCTTCATTAGTTATTTGTTGAGTGACTTAATAAATATGATATAACTTATGTTTAGATAACAGAGCAAACCATGTATTCTGTGTGTGTGTGTGTGAGAGAGAGAGAGAGAGAGAGAGAGAAAGGGAGAAAATGAATAGGAGAGGGTCTGGATGGAGTCTACTAAATTGATACACCCATAACTCTTTAGGATAGGACTCGTTATTAACAGAGTGACCAAGGGGCGGGGCCAGGGCTAGTGTGGGACAAGCTAGCCGCCTAGAAGCACTCACTTCCAGCAAGTGCTTGCATTGGCACCGTCCTGAGAGCGAGTGCCTCCATTCTTTCTATACTCTGTGCAGCTGGCTTGCCTCCCCTAGTCCTGGAGCTTAAAGACTTTACTTTTATACTATTTGAAATTTTATAGTTTCAATCACAATCAGTGCTAGTTTAATTTTTAAAAAATTCAGAAGAGTGAATAGGAAACAAAACTAAAGCAAGTTATTTTTTTAATTTATTTACTTATTTTTGGCTGTGTTGGGTCTTCGTTGCTGTGCATGGGCTTTCTCTAGTTGTGGCGAGTGGGGGCTACTCTTCATTGAGGTGCACGGGCTTCTCATTTCTGTGGCTTCTCTTGTTGCGGAGCACGGGCTCTAAGCATGGGGGCTTCAGTAGTTGCGGGATGCGGGTTCAATAGTTGTGGCTCGCGGGCTCTAGAGCGCAGGCTCAGTAGTTGTGGTGCACGGACTTAGTTGCTCCGCAGCATGTGGGATCTTCCCGGACCAGGGCTCGAACCCATGTCCCCTGCATTGGCAGGTGGATTCTCAACCACTGCGCCACCAGGGAAGCCCCAAGTTATTTTTAAGATCCCTTAAAAGTTACAAAGAAGTTGTCTTTTGTGTCTTTACAATGAAAAATGAAGGCCAAAGTTACTCCCTGCTGTATGATGCAAAGAGTTAAGGAAAGCAAAATTCACTTTTTCAGGTCCCAAGTGTAGTTTATTACACTGAAGCAGTGATGCAATAAGTCATATCCGACATAACCAGCAATGTGTAAGACTAAAGAAGGAGAACAGCAGTTTACTCTCCAAACCGCAGAAATTATTTCTTTCAGAAGTTTTTCTTCTGTGATCTCAAAATCACTTTCATGTGGTTTCCTAAGTTCCACGTACTTGATCTCTGATCTCTCTGACTCCTTTGGTGCCCTTTGAAAGCACAGAGGGCTATGTGGTTGTCCCTCAGTGCGTGGGCAGGGGACCGCATGCAGCAGTGCTGGCACTGAGCGATTCGTACTGCCTCCCGCTCACCTAACGCACTGATGGGGCCTTGCCACAGAGGGGTCTGCTTCACCCAAGTGCAGAAAGATAATCATTCACCCTTGTAAAAGAATGCAGGGATGGAGGTCGTTTGATCATTTGTCTTTATTACGATGTAATGCTATTTCTGTACTGTTCTGATGGAATGGTGGTCTGTTGCAGGAACATCAGACGAACATTCTGGGTAACACCATGCAAAGTGTGGTTGCATTGCTCAACAATCTGGTCACCTGCAAAGATCTGAATATGAAGCTCCTTTATGAACAAGGTAAATGCTTCTTAGACTTCATCTTTGATTGTGTTGAATTTTGCCTATTTGTAAGTTTCCTCATTTTACCTAGTAGAGAGTCAAGAAGTACTATTTAAAGTTGATCAATCAAAATAGATGTTTAAAGGTGTACAAATAATGATAACATTACCAGCAAAAATGGAAAGTGTCGTTAGATTGTGATAGATTCTCTGAGTTAATTCATTGTCCTTCATGGCACAAAATCAATACAGACTCCTTACAGATGAGAAACCAAGAAGTAGAGTGTAAGCAGAGTATTTAGACTTATTTGTGACTATCAAAATGAAAGCATATATGGTCAAAAGCACCTTGGAAAATGAGACTGGATGAGTTGAGGGTGGCTTTACGTTGCACTTTATGCATATCTGTAATATTAAAATGAAAACCTTTTTAAGGACTTCATTTTTTTAGAGTAGTTTTAGGGTTCAAACCAAACTGAGAGGGAGGTACAGAGATTTCCCATAAAACCCCTGCGCCATTGTCAACATCACTCACCAAAGTGGTATGTTCTTTACTAAAGATAGACCAACACTGACATCCTAGACACCCAAAGTCCTTAGTTTACAATGGGGTTCACTCTTGGTGTTGTACATTCTATGTGTTTGGACAAATGTATGATATATATCCATCATTACAGTATTACACGGTGTCTTTTCTTTCATTGCCCTAAAAATCCTCTGTGCTCTGCTTCTTCACACCCCTGCCTTCCGCAGACTCTGATCTTTTTATTGTCTCCCTAGTGTTGCCTTTTCCAGAATGTCATAAAGTTAGAATCACACAGTAGGTAGTCTTTTCAGATTGGCTTCTTTCACTTAGTACTGTTTATTTAAGGTTTCTCCATGTCTTTTCATGGTTTGATAGCTCATTTCTTTTTAGCACTGAATAATTCTCCGTTGTCTGGATGTACTACAGTTTATTAATCCATTCACCTAACAAAGGACATCTTGGTTGCTTCCAGGTTTTGGCAGTTCTGAATAAAGCTGCTGTAAATATCTGTGTGCACCTTTTTTGTTGTTGTTTAACATCTTTATTGGAGTATAATTGCTTTACAGTGGTGTGTTAATTTCTGCTTTATAACAAAGTGAATCACTTATACATATGTTCCCATATCTCTTCCCTCCTGCGTCTCCCTCCTTCCCACCCTCCCTATCCCACCCCTCTAGGCGGTCACAAACCACCTAGCTGATCTCCCTGTGCTATGAGGCTGCTTCCCACCAGCTATCTATTTCACATTTGGTAGTGTATATATGTCCACGCCACTCTCTCACTTTGTCACAGCTTACCCTTCCCCCTCCCCATATCCTCAAGTCCATTCTCCAGTAGGTCTGTGTCTTTATTCCCATCTTACCCCTAGGTTCTTCATGACTTTTTTTTTCTTAGATTCCATATATATGTGTTAGCATACGGTATTTGTTTTTCTCTTTCTGACTTACTTCGCTCTGTATGACAGACTCTAGGTCCATGTGGACTTAAGTTTTGAACTCCTTTAGGTAAATACCAAGAAGTGCAGTTGCTAATCATACACTAACTGTTTGATTTTGTAAGGAACTGCTAAATTGTCTTCCGAAGTGGCTGTACCGTTTTGCATTCCCACAGAGAGTGAGAGGTCCTGTTCCTCAGCACCCTTGCCAGCAGTTTGTGTTGTCAGTATTCTGGATTTTGGACATGCTGATAGGTGTGCAGTGGTAACTCATTGTTTTAATTTGCCTTTCCCTGATGGCATATGATGTGGAGCATTTTCTCATATTCTTGTTTCCCATCTGTATATCTTCTCTGGTGATCTCTGCTAAGATCTTTAACCTAATTTTTAATTGGGTTATTTGTTTTCTTACTGTTGGGTTTCAGGAATTCTTTGTATATTTTGAACAAATGTCCTTTATCAGATCCGTCTTTTGCAAGTATTTTCACCCAGTTTTGTGTCTTGTCTTCTGATTCTCTTGGTATTGTCTTCTGCAGAGGACAAGTTTTCAGTTTTAATTAAGTCCAGCTTATCAGTTATTTCTTTTATGGATTTTGTCTGTGGTGTTGTATCTCAAAAGTCATCACTTATACCCGATGTCATCTTGTTATGTTATCCTCTAGGAATTTTATAGTTTTGAATTTTTTACAATTAGGTCTGATCCATTTTGAGTTAATTTTTGTGAAAGGTATAAGGTAGGTTTTGTGTGTGTGTGTGTTAATTTTTGTGAAAGGTATAAGGTAGGTTTTGTGTGTGTGTGTGTGTGTGTGTGTGTGTGTGTGTGTGTCTATGTTGCTGTCTAGTTCCAGCACCATTTGTTGAAGGGACTGTCTTTGCTCCATTGTATTGTCTTTACTCTTTTGCCAAAGATCTTTTAACTATATTTATGTGAGTCTGTTTCTGGACTGTCTGTTCTGTTCCATTAATCTATTTGCTTATTCTTTCACCAGTACCACACTGTCTTTGATGTCTGTAGCTTTATAGTAAGTCTTGAAGTCGGGTAGCATCAGTCCTTCAACTTTGTTCTTCTCCTCAATATTGTGTTGGCTGTTCTGGGTCTTTGCCTTTTCATATAATCTTTAGAATCAGTTTGTTGATACTAATAAAATAACTTGCTTGGACTTTGATTGGGATTGCATTGATTCTATAGATCAAGTTGGGAATATTGTTGCATTTTAAACATAATGTCTACTACTTTTATATTAATAAAATCTTTCATTTGAATGTTCATAACAATAAGACTTGAATGAGATCAGTCAGTGGATAAGATCATTAAGTCCCTGTTCTGATTTTTTCCCCCAAGAATTTAGAGTTTTGTTTCTATGTGGTCATTATATTTAAATGTTGGCAGTATTTTTTTCCTCCCCTAAGAAAAATGTACATTCCCAGTAGTAATAAATATTGCCAACAGTTGAGGGATTTTAGTGCGTAGAAATATTTATTCTTTTATACAGCAGCATCCTATTCTGTTTTATGAGTATGTCAGAATAGACCAGTACTCTAATGGATATGGGTAATGTCCAATCTTTTGCTGTTACAGATAGTTCTGCAATGAATAACCTTATGCATGCATACCTTCACACGGGAGCAGGGCTATCTATAGGGTAAATTCCTGGGGTTAGAATAGCTGGATCAAGGGGTATATGCATCTGTAATTTCCATAGATATTGACAAGGTGTTGTAAGTAACATGCCAATTTGTACTTCCAGCAAGTCACATGAGATTGGTTGTCTTCGGACCTAAGAGTATGTTATGTTTTCCCATTTGTTTGACTTTGTTTCTTTATAGTTTTCCTTATATAGGCCATATGCATTTCTTGCTGTTAATCTCTTCCCAGGTTTCTTCCCATCCTTTTTTGCTTGCTGTTAGAAATAAGGAATTTTCTGCCAATATAGTTTTCAGTTATTTTTTTAGCATGTGTTTTTGATTTCTATTTATTCACTTTGTTCCTAGGTTAATTCTCTTACTATTTTCCATAGTAATCATTTCTAAATGATTCTGTTTACTTTCTGGTTATATAATAATAACCATTAGTAACCATCTTTCTTTTCAACTTTTATAGTTCTGCTTTTTCCTCTCTTGTCCAACTGCAAGATTCAAAGAGAATGAGGTAGAGGATACCTTGGTATTACCTCAGAATCTTTTGTTCTGTTTAAGAAGTACCTATCTATTTAAATTTTATCTTTTGTAATCAAGAATAAATAATGACTTTTGTCAAATGCTTTCTTGGCATCTCTGGAAATGAGCAAATGATTTTTCCTTGGATCTATTCATGTAACAGATTATATTTAATAGATTACCTAATATTAAATCATCCTAGCATTTGAGTCAGTAACCACACTTAATTGTGATATAATATTCTTTAATTGTGCTACTTAAATTCTTTGTTAATCTTTTATTCAGGATTTTCCATTGCTACTCATAAGTGGGATTGGTCTGTAGTTTCGTTTCCTGTTTCTTTTTTTTTTTTTTTTTTTTAACATCTTTATTGGGGTATAATTGCTTTACAATGGTGTGTTAGTTTCTGCTTTATAACAAAGTGAATCAGTCATACATAAACATATGTTCCCATATGTCTTCCCTGTTGCGTCTCCCTCCCTCCCACCCTCCCCATCCCACCCCTCCAGGCTGTCACAAAGCACCGAGCCAATATCTTTTTAAAAAATACTGTTTTTTGCTAGATTTTGGTGTCATTGCTATGTTGCTTCTTCTTTTTTTTTTTTAAAGGAAGTTTTCTCTCTTCTTTTCTCTCTTCTTTTGAACTGAATTGAGATAGCAGAAATTATGCAGTGATAGGAGATGTAGGAATTCCATCCTAGCAGAAATTATGCAGTGATAGGAGATGTAGGAATTCCATCCTAGCCAGTGAAGAAACCTTGCTATGCACCTAAGTAAAGTTACACCAGCCTGAAACTAAAGGCTACTCTAGACCTGCCATAGAGTTTCGACCATGTCCTAGGACTAAGGATTAAACCACTATAGACCTTTCCTAACAAATAATAAAACTAATCCCTTAGGGTCAAAAGATTCACAAGGAATTTAACTGCCTGCTAGAACAAAATACCACTTAAGAGATGACAATATAACCCACACTCTCTACAACGTATTATCCATAGTGACAAGTATACAGCCAAAACTTAATGTACATGAAAAAGAAGCTAGAAAATGTGGCCCATGATGATGATATAATGATGATGATGATGATGATAATAATAATAATAATAATAAAATGTCAGTTCAAACCAAGCCCAAGATCACCCAGATGTTGGAATTACCGATCAGGCACTTTTTTCCTATCTGTTAAAAATGTTTATTAGCAAATAATAGAGAGGTAAGATAACCCTAGCACCCAACTGATGCTTTCTTGACAATCAGGAGATTTGAAAGGAGAGTAATGCTCTCACTGTATTATTCAAGGTGATTTCATGTCATCTTGGCATTCTTGTACTTCCTAAAATCATCCCAAATTCTGAGAAGCTCAAAACCAGGAATCTGTACCAGTTTTCATGTGTTGCACTTTTTTTTTTTTTTTTTTTTTGGTTAGAGTTTTTTCCAGCTTTTTAAAGATGCAGCTGAACTACAACAATGTGTAAGTTTAAGGTATACAATGTGATGATTCGGTAGGTGTATATATTGTGAAATGGTAGATCAGGCTTTTAAACAACTATTATAAATATATCCAAGGCCAAAGAGAAAAGAGGTAGGGAATTTCATCAGAGAAATGGAATCTATGAAAAACTAGAGCCAAGTAGAAGTCTAGAACCAAAAAGTATAATATCTGAAATGAAAACTTCCCTGGAGTTTAGCAGATCAAAAACTGCAGAAGAAACAGTAACTAAACTTGTAAGATTAGTAAAGTTTTCCCATTTGAAGAACAAAGAGAAAGATTTTTAAAAAATGAAAGAACGTCAGTGACCTGCGGGACAGTAATCAAGCATTCTAATATATGTGTAATTGGAATCCCAGAAACAGAAGAGGGATGATGGGGCAGAAGAAGAATTTAAATAAATAATGGCCAAAGTATTCCCACATTTGGTGAAAATATTTGCTTATAGATCCAAGAAGCTAAGAAAACCCTTAGCAAGACTGAAAAACAGAAACTACCTAAGGACACAATATCCAAACTTCTGAAAATTGAAGATAAAAATTTTGAAAGTGTTCAGAGAAAAATGACACATCAAGGAGGTCAGCAATACAAATGATGGCTGATCTCTTGTCAGAAGCAGTAGAGGCCACAAGAGCAGAAAAATACCTTGAGTGTTGACATAATAAAAGCTGCCAACCTAGATTTTTATATTCAGTGAAAATATCCTTTCAAAGTGAAGGTGAAATATGGACATTTCAGATAAATGAAAGGAAGGGGAATTTTCTGCCTAATGGTAAGTGTTAAATTAACTTTTCAAGATACAGGGAAGGGATACCAGATGAAAACTGAAACTCAGATCTACAGAAAGAAATAAAATATACAAGGCAGGGCTTAACTAGAAAAGAATATCTTTTTTTCCCTCTTCTCTGAAATCCTTTAAAAGAAAACTTACTAGGCAGGCTTCCAGAATGGGTACATTGATGACCCCCATAAACCTATCTTGCCATGAAAGTAACAAAAACACTGGAAAAAAAAGTTTGGTAGTAAACTTTGTGAGCTCTGGAAATTACCAAATTACTATAGGCTTGCAACAATGTAAGGAATGTTTATTCAAGAAAAACTGATGAGTCTCTATAAGAAGAGAAGAAGGCTCTCTGGCTGGAGCTGTAAAGTGCCTAAATGTTGAAGGCATTCTCCAACACACACACACAGCCCCTTGGCAAAGGTGGAAGACTTACTGATTCAAGGCATTTAAGGAAATCTCTGGCCAGTCTTTAGCTGGGTGCTGAGCTAAATGACACACACTTCTGTGGCTTGACACTACAGGTAATACAGACTTAAAGAATTAGCACAGGAAAGTCACTGAACTAACTACAACAAAACAGCAGTAACTGAAAACCGTTAGTGTGTGTGTGTGTGGGGGGGGTCTGATTTCCAAAGTTTACACATTATATGATCTAAGATATCCAGTTTTAATCAACAATTACAAAGCATGCCCAAAAAAATAAAAAATAGGAAGGTATGGCCCATATACAGGAAAAATGCAGTCAATAAAACTATTTCAGAGGAGATCCATATGTTGGATTAACTAGACAAAGATTTTAAATCAGCTGTTATCAATACATGCAAAGAACTATAGGAAACCACGTCTAAAGATTTAAAGGGAAAGCATGAAAATGATGTCTGCACAAGTTGAGAATATCAGTAGAGATAACATTATAAAAAAGAACCAAATGGAAATTCTGAAGTTGAAAAGTATAATAATTGAGATGAATAATTCACGAGAGGTTCTCAACAGTAGATGTGAAATGGCAGAAGAAAGAATCAGCTAATTTGCGGATAGGTACGTCATTACTACTGACCTTATAGAAATAAGAAGGATTATAAGGGAATACTATAAACTAACTATATCCCAGTAAATTAGATAACTTAGATGAAATTTCTAGAAAGGCAAACTATTAAAATTGTTCAAACTATTAAAACATCTGAATCATTGTTCCTTTTCCATAAGAATGACCCGTATTTATAGCTTAGTAGGTTTTTCAGCCTGATTCCTGTGCATAGAAGTTAGGGGGCCCCAATACCTCTTTTCATTCTGAAAATGAATTATCCCTGTCCTTTTTAATCCAAGCTGGTGGTTCTCCTGACGTTATAATTCTAGCAAAAACTTTGTTAGTTTCCTGTAAATCTTATTGAAGTTTATTCCATTAAACAAAAAGCCTACCCATGAATCCTTCAAAACATTCTCCTCTCTAAGGTGGGCTGAGAATCAGGATACTGTGGAATAATGCCTGTAAGATTCTTAGTAGCCCTATTGGCCAGCTGAGAGAGTGGATGAGGAGTTAGGTGCCTGAAATTGAGATTCCAGAGGTTGCAGCTACTAGCCCATGAAAGCATGGGATTGCATGGCCAAGGCAGGATAAAGGAAAAAATCCTAGAAGACAGAATCTTAGGGAATTGAGAGGTCAGGCATGGAAGGATTGCCTATGATGATGGAAGGCATCTACTGAAATTTTGTGTTCAGCGGACTGTTAGATTTGGAGCACCGGAAGAAGCACAGGCGGATTTAACACGAAGCTTAAGTGTCAAGGGCCTTCATTTATGCAGGGACAGTTTACATTCATAGTTTTTTTCTTCTTACAGCCTATCCCCACTCCCCAACTGGATAAGCTTCAGTTCTCATAATATCTAGCCCCTTGCCATGTTTTGTGGAGTGGAGTGGACATCACAAAAGTAATTATGGGAAGAATAGTGTTAGTGTAAAATTGAGCTCAGAGAATAAGGCGGCAGGGGTGATCTAGGATGATGGCAGTTGGAGGAGGGGAAGTAGGTGGGACAGACTTTTGATCTGAGATTCAGTACCTTATAGCCTGCCAGCTGGCTGCTTACTTTTACAAATACATTTTTGTTGAAATATAGATATGTCCATTCATTTGCATGTTGTCTATGGCTGGCTTTGTCGTATAATAGCAGCGTTGAGTAGTTGAGACAAAGACTGAAATATTTTCCTCAGGGCCTTTTAAGAAAAAGTTTGCCAACATCTGGTCTAGAAGCAGCAATAGGGTAGAAGGCGACACCACTAAGGCCCAGTGTTAAATGCGGACAGAGTGGACAAAGAAGTATCCATCACTTGAAGGTCCTGCTGAGGAGACAAGCCTGTAAAAGGGGCAGGTTTCAGGTAGAGTAGCAAGATAAAAGGTACATATAGATGAGAAGTGGATGATTTGAGGGATTTAGCTGATAACTGACTGTGAGCTCCAAATATCACAGTGGAAGGGGTTCAGAGGTTGGGCAGGGATGGGATGTGGCCTCTGAAAGGAGATGCACAAATCCTCTTGCTGTTTCTACTATTTGTGAGTGACTGGGAGTCCTGAGCTTCTTGTGACAGCATGAGTAGGGACAGAGGGCATGTTGAGTCCAGGTGGTCTTAAGGCTGAGAAGGGTGGTCAGGCTGCAAGTGTGGTGGGGTGAGGAAGGGTAGTGGGATTCCAGGAGTACACCGAGGTTGGGATCTCCTTCCTGGCCCTTGCTAGGGGAGGTTAGAGGGGAGGAGAGGCGAGCCCTTGTGGCTGCAGAGAGTCTGATTTCATTCTCCAGAGATAACACCAGGTCTGACTTTCCGTTATACTCTGCTGCTTTCCAGACCCTTTGGCTACTAAATGTGTGGGCTGATTTTTCCAAAGTTGGGTAAAAGAGCTGTTGGGTGTTTGCCAACCCAGAGTGTATTAAGATTCAGTGGAGCATGGCCACATGAAGAGTTACTAATGATCTGCCACTGTATGGGCTTGAATGTATATGGTTGGCTTGAATGAAGTCTTCTTGTTAATTTTTATTTTGGATCAATTCTGGCTCAATCATTGGTTTATGTATTCATTACTTGTCATATGGAATTAAATTCCCTCTTCCAAACATAGTTAACTTGTAACATTAATACCTTAAAAAATCACCCCAATATAAGTGAGCTGTACTGCAGATGGAGTAGAAATGATTATTCCTGCCTTGAAATGCTTCATTACGGTGCTGTATTAGGCCAGTGTCAAACTGACTTTCATCCTCAGACCACACACTAACATCCAGTGGTAGAATGAATTCTAAGGCATACATTTTTTTGCCCCTCCCATTTTAATATCTCTGAAACAAGTACTTCAACCATTGCTATCCACATGGCAGTCCTGATATAGTTTTTGCTGCTGACATGTGTGTGTTGAACCTTGTGGACTGGGTGTGAGTGCCCTGGAAGTGAACCCAGAGACCTCAGGAGAGATGCTTTGCAGTGCTCTCTTGCATCCGTGTTCTCATGGAACAAAGCTTACGGAGCAATGTGGACGTTGGTGATTCCGAGTTGACAAATGAGACGAGTCAGCCTCCAAATGGGAAGAATTTTTTAGAAAAACTCAAGCGATTAATTTTACTTAGATTTCCTTTTTTATGTATTATAAAGGCAATATATGAGAAAATTCATATCAAAATAAGTCTCAGAGCACTTGCATTGAGTGTAAGACGAAGTTCTAAGTGATAAAGCGTGTGCCATGTAATTGGTAGCGTTTTTTCGTTCTTAGTGGTACATAAAATAATACTGTTCCTTCTGATCACTGGCATCTTAGGCTCACTGAGGTGTGCTAGGTAATATATGTGAGGACCTCCGTACAGCGTCTGCCACCTGGTAGGCATCCCACAAAGTATGCAAACTCTGAGAAGTAGAGTCATTGACACATCTCCAGTATGCAGCTGCATTGTATAATTCAGGTGTTTTGCTTAAACATTTTCATTTTTAAATGAAACGTTTAGGGAAAGAATTAAAAAACAAAGACCTTTTGTTTATATTTGAAAAAAGTGTTAGAGTTATTAACATTTTAAAATGGGCTGCCGGCTCATCTCGGTGCAATGACCTTTTGATAATGGATATTAATTCCAGCTTCAGTTTTACCAGCAGAGCTGTCAGCATAATGGATGTACATGACACGCTGCAGTAGCCAAAAAACTGTAGCACCTCCAAAGGAGCATTTAAGGAAATTGTCCCCGTTGGTTTATGGTGTGTCAGAAATCAAAACACTCATTTCTTGCTAGGTTTATTATAAAACTGCCTAAATCGGTGTTTCCTCAAGAGACCAGAAAATCACTATGAGAGCTGTTTGGGCTTTGAAGGTGTACTTGATAGCTCTCTTAGATTCCTTTATATTTAAGAATAACATTCAAAATGATGTCACAGAGCAGGAGTTGGCAAACTTTCCCGTAAAGGACGAGATAGTAAGTATTTTAGGCTTGTAGGACCATATGATCTTTGTCGCTACTGCTCAATACTGCCAGTATAGCAGGAAAGCAGCCACAGAGAATGCATACATGAGTGGTTATGACCTTGTGTCCATAAATTTTCTTTAAAAAATTAGGTGGCCAGCCCACTGGCCGTGGTTTGCCAACCCCTCTTGTACAGTAACTAACTCAGACTCTCCCAAAACTACTCTGAAATTTTCACATCAACATACTGGTAAAATTCAGTTATTAAACTATGATTCAACTTAAGAAGTAACCGAAAATTACATTTAAATGAATATATTCAGAAAGAGGCCACTGCCTTCACAGTAGTGTGAGGATTTGTGAAGAAGAAGTGGAATATTTGCCCTAAGGGCTTAGTCTAAAAATCATAATAAATACATCTTACTGAGTCAATTAGCCTTTGTTAGATAATAAAGCACCCCTTAAAGCTAAGTGACTTAAAATAATATTTGCTTACTCTTCCGTGGGTCGGCAGCACAGTCTGGGCTCTGCTGGTGTCAGCTGGACTCGCTCGTGTGTGTGTGTGTGTGTGTGTGTGTGTGTGTGTGTGTGTGTGTGTGTAGCCTTGTGTGGCTGGGGTGATGCTCACCCTCAAGGAGGCACCCTCAGGCTTTTTCCCGTGGTGGCAGCATTCAAGAAGAGTCTGCGTGGAAGCTGCAAGGGCCCTCGTGGCCTGGGCTCGGGAATCTTCTGTCACTTCCATCACGTGCTATTGACTGAAGGAAATCACTAAGCCAGCCTGGGTCTAGGGATAGGGAAAGAGGCTCCGTCTTTGATGAGAAGAGCCGCAATGAATCCATGGCCGTCTTTAGTCTAGTATAGTTACCTAGACATTTAGAACCAGAGCGTTACATGACACCATGACTGGCGCAGTTGGGGTTGGCACACTACCCTGTAAAGAGCCGGATTTTACATATTTTAGACTTTGTCGGCCATAATCTGTTGCAGCTACACAGTTCTGCTCTTGTAGCAGGAAAACAGCCATAGACAATAAATACATAAAGGGATGAACATGACTGTGTTTCAGTAAACATTTATTTACAAAACAGATGATTTTCCACCCTGATCTAGATCATCCAGTCTTTCAACAAGTATTTGTGCACCAGGCATTGTTCTCGGTGTAAGGAATATGCAATGGACAAAACTGGCAAGACCTCTGCCTTGGGGCAGACATTCTGGTGGAAAAAAATAGACAACAAAACAAAAAAAACGAACAAGAAGTTTACATTAGATAAAGTTAGATGTTACACAGTGATAAATACTGAAGGAGTCAACAAAGAAAAAGGGGGTATGAGGTGTCTGGATGGGAGTGAGGTCGACATCCTACCTTGGGGAGCCAAGGAAGGCCTCACTGTGAATATGGTTGTTAAGTAAAAGCTGGAAGGAAGTGAAGAAGCAGCCATAGGGATAAACCTGAGGGAAGGTGGGCGGAGAGAACAGTAGGTGTGAATCCTAGGTGGGAGCCTGCCTGGCAGGTCAGAGGAACAGTGGGGAGGCCAGTGTGGCCGCAGCAGAGGAAACACTGGGCAAGACACGCGGAAAAGCCAGCAGAACTGGCTGGTGCCTTCGGGGAGTACAGAGTCATTTTTGTCAAAAGCTGTTTGGAAACATGGCTAGACTGCAGTTCAATTTGAACTGAGGATTAGGAAATTGGTTGGTAATTACTGACTACCTACCTACCCCTCTATCTTGGTTGACTTGTGAAGATTCGACCAGTAGCTTGGGAAGCAGTGGGACTGATGACGGTTCCAGGTGAGGCTAATGATAACCCAGGTTGGAAAATCTTTGCTGTATAGACTCAGCTCCCACACAGAGCCGGACTCTTGTTTGCTGTCACCCTGAGGGATTGCTGTGTGAATGGGTCTGGAATTACAAAGCACTTTTTCCACGGGAACAGCACACTCCATCCTTTGAAGAATTCTAATTGTTAGAAAGTGTTTCTTTACCTTGAACTAAAACTGGCTTATCTGTGATTTTTACCTTAGTTGATTCTAGTTTTCCCTGTTGGGACTACTTAGACAACATTTGTTTCCTTCCTTCTTCCTCCCCCTCCCCCTCCCCTCCTCCTCCCCTCTCCCCTCCCTCCTCCCTCCCTCTCGCTGCATGGGGTCTTAGTTGCAGCATACAGGATCTTCATTGAGGCATGTGGGATCTTTCATTGTGGCACACGGCTTCTCTCTAGTTATGGCGTGTGGGTTGTTTTTTCTCTTCTCTGGCTGTGGTGCGTGGGCTCCAGGGCGCATGGGCTCTGTAGTTTGCGGCACGCAGGCTCTCTAGTTGAGGTGCGCAGGCTCAGTAGTTGTGGCACATGGGATTAGTTGCCCCGCAGCATGTGGGATCTTAGTTCCCCGACCAGGGATCGAACCCCTGTCCCCTGCCTTGGAAGACAGATTCTTTACCACTGGACCAGCAGGGAAGTCCCTTAGATACCATTTGTTATTTCAGTTACTTATAGGAGGAATTAAATACCTTCCAGTATGCAAGTAAAGTTTAGACTGTAGTAATATCACAGTTGCTATCTTATAATATTTTACATTTAAGATGCCAGAAATATTGTATTGAGTTTTTTCAGCTAACTATTGATAAGAGGCATGTGTATTTCTTTACTACCCTGTGTAACTATTTATAGCATCCCTTGTTAACATATCTGTCAATGTTTGGTGTTCCTTGATTTCAGTGTTCACTTGACTTGTCCTTTATTGAGGGGATTTATTCACTTGTACCTATTCATTCTAGATGGAGTTTATTTCAGGTTCATTTGGCTGTTGTTGGATTACAAACCACCCCATAACTCAGTGAATTAAAACAAAACCAAAAATCTGTTATTTTGACTCTCTTGTCTGAGGGCTAAGCTCTAGGGTAAGCTGTGAAAACTCTTACGTTAACAAATTGCCTAAGTTGGGGTAACTCCCGTGGACCCCAGTGAAGTTGGGTTCTTCTAAAGTTCTGCTTGGTTCTGGGTTGTCTTCCCAATCCTTAAATGCATTCAGTGGCCATGGTCAACGTCACCAAAATAAGCATGGTAGTCTTTTACCAAACAAGGGCCCCTGACTATGACTCCCTGACTGCTATGGCTTAATTTCCCTAATGGTCTCAAGCATTTCACGTGAGTTTCCTGCACCCTCATCTTTCTGAATGCCCTGTTCTACCTATCAGCAGTTCCTGTGGTCTCCATGCCTAAAGATTCTGTGATGGGGGAGCTAGGACTGCTTTAAAAATTATTTATTTATTTATTTATTTGGCTGCATTGGGTCTTAGTTGCAGCACGCAGGATCTTCGTCGCGGCATGTGGACTTTTCGTTGTGGTGCATGGGCTCTCTAGTTGTGGTGCTCGGGCTCCAGAGCACACAGGCTCAGTAGTTGGGGCACACGGGCTCTCTAGTTGTGGCGCACGGGCTCTAGAGCACACCGGCTCAGTAGTTGTGGTGCACAGGCTTATTTGCCCCGTGGCATGTGGGATCTTAGTTCCCTGACCAGGGATCGAAGCTGCGTCCTCTGCCTTGGAAGGTGAATTGTCATCCACTGGATCACCAGAGAAGTCCCAAGGATTGATTTTTTTTTTTTAATGTTATCTCCAAGATAGTTCTAGAAAATGCTTAACTCTTCTGTATTTAGTGAAATTTCACTTGTTTAATGTGTAGGTTTAAACACTGAGGTGTAATTCACATGCCACAAAATTCACCATTTTAAAGTGCACAGTTCACTGCTTTTTAGTGTAGTCACAAGGTTGTGGGACTATCTCCATTATCTAATTCTAGAACACTGTCATGACTTCAGACAATCCCGTGTACTCCTTAGCAGTCATTCCCATTCGTTCGTTCCCGCAGAAACCACTAACTCCTTTCTGTCTCTGTGGATTAGCTTATTCCATATAAATGGAATCATATAATATGAAGCCTTTGTGTTTGGCGTCTTTCACTTAGCAAACTGCTTACATTTTAATGTTAAAAGAAAAGGCACAAATAATCTAATTTCTTTTTTTTAAGTCTTTATTGAATTTGTTATAATATTCCTCCTGTTTTATGTCTTGATTTTTTTGGCCGCGAGGCATGTGGGATCTTAGCTTCTCAACCAGGGATCGAACCTGCACCGCTTGCGTTGGAAGGTGAAGTCTTAACCACTGGACTGCCAGGGAAGTCCCAAATAATCTAATTTAAAATCTTGTCACCTGAGAAACTTCTGTATGTTTAAATAACAGTTATTTTCATCATGTACTTGAACTTTTCTGATTTCTCACTACCTTGATATCACTAAAACTTTGCATTAACAAACTGCCCCTATTAGCTTCAAAGAGTATTTAAACACATCTACATGAAGTTTTGAATCTGAAGTAAATTCTTATGCGATGAGTAGGTATAATCCAGCTCTTAGTTTTAAAAATTGTTCTTATTTTAAGTGACTATAGGGGAAATGTATAAGATATGAATGCTCTCAAAAATATTGAACTTAGGCTGAACATAGAGTGGGCGTTTCTTGAATTTGACATGACATTATTCAGTAAGATAATATTACCAGACTTCATTTAAGAATAGTATAAGGTGGATGCCAAGCTGGCTTTTCTTTTCTCTTAAAGATGCTTTGAGAACTCTTCTCTGTTAAGCTAATACTTGGATAAAGATAGGCTTGTGATAAAACTTGAGGAAAACAAGGATCCCAACTTAAATCTCAGGTTATATCTTCCTTCTCGGACAAGAACACACTGCAGCATTAGTTTTCAGTGCTGCGTGGGTACGATATAAAACTAGGTATCTGGAAAAGCCTTCATTGAACTAGATATATTTTCCTTTAATGGAATTGCGAGGTAAGATACAAGGTTCTCTTTCAGTTTCTATTGCTACGAAGTGTATCTTTTCATTTCTTGTCTTGCCACTCATATGAACCAACAGTTTACTGTACTGAGTGAATCAAAGAAAAAGCAGATACTTTTCCCTTTTCCCCATTTACTTGGCTTCCTACTTGTAAAGTGGCTGTAGTAGTACTTGACTCATTCAGGAACTATGCAGGTAAATGAAGCCTTAAAGACTTCTGAAACCTGTCAGGAAAGATGCTGTAGTTAACAAAACCCTCCCTAACAAGTGGGCTGTAAGATGAATTCTTTATATGTAAATGTCTGTGTCTATAAATTTCCATTGATAAATTCAAGTATGCAGTTAGACCTAAGCTCTAACAGAAAAATCATAAAAAAACATTGACCTGCGAAGGCAGTAATTTGAAGAGTGGTTTCAGGGTATAGTAGTATTAAGTGACCTCCAGCCTAGACTGTGCCAGTCTGTGCTTCTCAAGGGCATGTCTGTCTATGGGCTGTGGTCAGTCTCCTGTCTGATCGTTATTTATACCTCCTGCTCTCTGAGGGAGTACATTATTTTAATTTTCCTTTCAGAAAGTGAAAATTTGTGGAGATCTGAAATTCCATCATTCTATTCTGTCCTTACAGTAGCACCGTGAAGTTGGTTTCCTCATCAATAAAATAGAGCTTAAATCTTCTTTGCAGGGTTGGTAAGAGTTAAATGAGATAATGTATCAATATGTAAAGTGCTTAATAAATAAAGGACTCCCAACAAATAGCTGTATTATTACCACTATTTGGTACCATCCTTGGGAAATAATAATGACTTGCTAGATGAATTAAAGATTTGATTTTTAAAGGCCCTTTTGAATGTTTCTGGTAATAGGAAAAAAGTGACTTTAATTTTACATCTACATTCCCAGACCCAAATAGAGCAAAAGTACAACTCCATTTTTAGTGAAGTTTTTAAAAATTGCAAAACCTTTGAAATATATCTGCCAAATATTGTGAATTTTATACAAAGGTAAGCAATATATACCTCATTAGGCTGAGCAAGGTATATATTTTCCCCACATAAGCGCCACAGTCCTGAAAGACAGCTTCCTGGGCCCTGCGTGGCACCCAGGGCTGGGTGGGGAAGGGTAGAGAGTGGATTGGGAAGGGAGGCAGGAGACATACAGCAGGGGAATCAAGATCATTTTTTCTTGTTAGCTAATCAAGAAGCTAAAATTAGTTTTGGATTCTGTTTTGTTTATAGGAATAGGCAATGCTGTCTTAATTCCCCTCCAGCCATGCTGTAGGACTTGGGTCTCAGTGAGGCCCTGTATGAGACCTACAAGAGATGGGGGGCAGAGGGGGGCTCTCAAGAATCTTTCACTTGCTCAGTGGGCGCAGATGCCCCAGTTGGACAGTTGTATGGAATAAATCACAGCAGAGAACAGACGCAGTGTTGCAGAATCCTAAAATGTTTATTTGGACCCTGTTATCTTTTCCGGTGATGTTCTCAGTCCCACCTTTCACCTGGGTTTGCCTTGCCTTCTTTATTTCAGCCTTCGCTCTTCTTCCTCTCTCAGGTGTGTTCCTGTCTCTGGCCTACTTCAGGCCAGTGGACTCCGTACTTGGTCCCAGTTTTCCTTTCAGCTCTAATCCTGAGTATTTTGGAGATCAGGAAAGACTGGAGGAGAGCATTGAGGGCCAATTTTAGGACTGTGGTATTGATGGTTTTTCCCTGTACTTTCTCCTGGACTCCTGGTTGGCCACTGATTTGTTACCAGGGTCACTACTGGGCATCCCTTTGAAAGTCCATTCAAAGGATGAAGAGGTGAGAGAAGGAAGAATAAGAATGGGGAAGGGGAGGATGCATTTGGGTGAATGATAATCGCTTGTTCCTGGACTCCCTCTACCTTTTAGTCACTGTTTTAAAAACAGCTTTCTTGAGATTTAATTGACATACCTTACAACTCAGCCATTTAAATGGTACAGTTCAGTGGGGTTTTTTTTGTGTATTCACAGAGTTGTGCAATCAGTTTTAGAACATGTTTTCATCCTAGAAAGAAACCCCATGCTGGTCAGCAGTCATTCATCACATCCCCCCAATCCCCTCTGTCTAGGAAACCATTTATCTATTCTGTTTTTATTGATTTACCTGTTCTAGAAATTTCATATACATGGAATTATATAATATGTGGTCTTCTGTGACTGGCTTCTTTCACTTAGCATCATGTTTTCAAGTTTTAGCCATATTGTAGCATATCTCAGGACTTCATTCATTTCTTGCAGAATAATATTCCACTGTATAGATATACCACGTTTTGTTTATCCATTCGTCAGTTGATGGACATGTGGTTTTTCCATCATTCAGTTATTGTGAATGCTGTGAATATTCATGAACAAGTTTTTGTGGGGACATATGTTTTCATTTCTTTTGGCATATATCTAGGACTTGAATTTCAGGGTCATATAGTAACTTTATTATTAATCTTTTGAGGAATTGCCACACTGTTTTCCAAAGTGGCTACACCATTTAAAATTTCTACCAGCAGTGTTATGGGGGGTTCCAATTTCTCCACACCCTTTCCAACCCTTGTTATTATGTGTCCTTTTTTATTATGGCTATCCTAATGGTATGAAGTGGTATCGCACGTGGTTTTGATTTGCATTTCCCCAAAGGTTAAGGATGTTGACATTTTTTTCATGATTTGTGGAGGACTGATCTTGGAACAGAAGAATCTTGGAGAAGGAGATGAGAACTCTCTGATGTATTTTTCATGTAGCGACAGCCAGAATGATCATTTTAGGGGGCAAATTTTATCATGTCACTCTGTCTGCTAGCTTTCTGCTGCTCTTAGGAGCAAGACTGGAATCATTAACATAACCAATAGCTCTTATTTCACCAACTTCATTTCAAGCCACTTTTCCCTCTTTTGTCTGTGCTGTAGCCACAGTCACCTTGTCTCTGGTTCTGTCAGGTACTGTGTTGCTTTCCACCGCATGCCATCCCACGTACCATTCCCCACCCTTCTTACCTTATTACTTCCTTCAGTGCTCAGTTCAAACACCATTTTCTCCAGGAAGCCTTCTTTGATATCCCATATTCTCCTTTGTTGCACATATTACAATTTTAATTAAGATACGAATTATGTAATTAATTGGTTAATGTCCATGCCATCTGCTAGAATGAAAGCCTCACGGAGACAGGAACCTGCCTGTCCCATTCACAGTTGCATCCCCTGCACAGTTCCTGGTGCGTGGTCATCGCTCAATATGCACTGAGCGAGTGAGTGAGTGAGTGATAGTGGATAAGAGTAGGGCTCACGTTCCACAGTCTCAGCCGCAGTATGCCCTATGCCATATGTGTTGTCTGACTTCAGACCTCATCTGCAGTGATGTGTTTCATATATTTATTCCCTCGACGTATGTTTATTCAGACCCTGATATACGTAAGACAGTAGAAGCTGAGTTCTTTTAAGGCCACCAAAATGGTTAAAATTTGGGCTGCTTACCCAGGTCTTACCCAGTTCCTCACTTGTGGAATCCAGCTGACTAATCTCCAAGGGGCAGATCCTGTTGCTTTGGAGCACAACGAAAACCACTGGTAGAAACTGAGAACATAATCTTGGATTTTGCAGAGCAATTTTTGGGAGCTACAAACTTACAAGCAGTGATTCTATTTTTGCTTCCTTCATTTTGTCTGACCTTAATCTTGAAATATGGAGAACTATGTGTTAAATAGATTGAACTGTCCACTTTTCCTTCTTTAATGTTCCATTGAGATGGAATGTCTTTATTCCCCTTCCCAAGAGTCTTGTCACCAGTGCTCACTTAGGCTTCTTAATCTGAAATACTCTGAGATATCAAAGCCATATTATAACTTACCAAAAAAGTTTTTTAATAAAAGAAAAGACATTTAACAAGCTCTTTGGCTAGGTCAGATTAAAAGCATGTTAAAAATAGGAAGGAGGGACATATAATAGAAGGTGCAAATCTATAATAGTGTCGGGAAATAGCATACAATGAGTTGTACCTCTTATAAATATATCTCAAAGAGCTACTCAAAGAGGTTTGAAGTTATATTCCCAGAAAAAGGAAATATGTAAGTCCATTATTTAGGGAAGAATTTGAGAAGTTAGCATGTGAGTGGAAGAAAGTAATATGGTATGGTCATTGAAATAGCTGGGTTTAAATCTTGAGTCTACAGTTTATTTGGTGAGATATTTTGGGTCTTAATCTCTTTAGGATAATGGTACCTATTTCATATGTTTGTTTGGAGGATTAAATGATCATATATGTAGATTTGTCATGTATAATTAATACACTTAGCATAAGTATTTAAAAATAGGTACTAAAAGTAACTGAGTGGTCCTCGCATGGGACCATATAAGCAGATCATTAGAGTGAGAAAAGTGAAGCCCAAGATAAGATATTAGATTCTAAGACAGTATCAGGCATTTTAAATGAGTTAAACTTTACTGCTCCAAGTAGGTTACAATGCAGTGTATTGAAAAATTCACAAATATGATCTCAGAGCCCTTTTTAAAAAAAAAAAAAATTGAAGTATAGTTAATTTAAAATGTTGTGTTAATTTCAGGTATACAGCAAAGTGATTGTTATACAGGTATATATATATATATATATATATATATATATATACACACACACACACAGACACACACACACACACACATATATATACTTTTTCATATTCTTTTCCACTATAGTTTTTTTCCACAAGATACTGAATATATTTCCCTGTGTTATACAGTAGGACCTTGTTGTTTATCTATTTTATACACAGTAGCTTGTTGCATCTTCCAATCCCAACTCCTAATTTATCGCCCCACCCCTTTCCCCATTGGTAACTATAAGTTTTCTTTATCTGTGAGTCTGTTTCTGTTTTGAACTTACTTAGTTCATTTGTATCATATTTTAGATTCCACAGATAAGTGGTATTGTATATTTATATTTTTTCTCCTGACTTACTTCACTTAGTGTGATAATCTCTAGGTCCATCCATGTTGCTGCAAATGGCATTACTTCATTCTTTTTTATGGCTGAGTAGTATTCTATTGTGTGTGTGTGTGTGTGTGTGTGTGTGTGTGTGTTTATATATCTCACATCTTCTTTATCCATTTTATATGTGAATGGACATTTAGGTTGCTTCCATGTCTTGGCTATTGTAAATAGTGCTGCTATGAACATTGGGGTGCATCTTTTCGAATTAGAGTTTTCTCTGGATATATGCCCAGGAGTGGGATTGTTGGATTATATGGTAACTCCATTTTTAGTTTTTTAAGGAATCTCCATATTGCTTTCCATAATGGCCGCACCAGTTTACATTCCCACCAACAGTGTAGGAGGGTTCCCTTTTCTCAACACACTCTCTAGCGTTTATTATTTGTAGGCTTTTTATTGATGGCCATTCTGACTGGCTGTTGTTCTTTTTTTATAATTAATATTTATTTGTGGGATCCTTCCTTCCTTCCTTCCTTCTTCCCTTCCTTCCTCCTTCCTTCCTCCTTCCCTCCCTCCCTCCCTTGCTTCCTTCCTTTTCTATTGAGATATAATTTACATATAATGTTGTATATGTTTAAGGTATACACTGTTGATTTGATACACATATATTGCAAAATTATATTATGCCACATAATTACCATTTCTTTTTTGTGGCGAGAACATTTAAGTACTACTGTCTTAGCAGCTTTCAAGTATATAATACTGCATTATTAACTATAATTACCATGCTGTACATTAGATCCCTAGAACTTATTCATCTTATAACTGGAAGCTTATACTCAGAGTTATAGTTCTTAAGAAGTTACAAAGAAATAGGGGTGCCTAAGAGCTTAGGATGGAAAATATCTCATTTACAGAAAGAAGAATGGAGGAATTTCAGAACTATAGATAAATCTGGCTACATAAAATGATGATGATGTTAGTCTGTGATAATTGAAAAACGGAGAGGCTAATCAGGGAAGGCCTGAGACCATAATTAAGAGGCACTAATAGAGAGGACATCTTGGAGATGGAGATAATTAACTCTTAGATGATATAAGTAGGCTGTGATCATTTGTACAGACAACTGTTAAGTTGGGTAATGCTAGCTTGTGGGAAAAAAAGAACCAAAATTTCAGTAGATTAACACAAAAGAAGTATATCAGTTGTACAATAGTAGAATCTGTGGCCTTCCTGGTCAGTGGGCTGCTTTCTTTCATCTCATTCCGTTTCATGCATCTGTCATTCTCCTGGGTCTTTGAATCCTCTGCATCCAACAGGCAGAAGAGTAATATAGTGGAGAAGACAACCTGGTCCTCAAGAACCCCAGCTAGAGATGAAAATACTTGCAAATCATCTATCTGATAAGGAATTAATTTCCAGAATATATAAAGAACTCCTACAACTCAACAACAACAAAAATCAAACAACTAATTGAAAAAGGGGCAAAGAACTTGTATCGATATTTCTCAAAAAAAAATACTAATAGCCAATAAGCACATGAAAAGATGCACAACATTATTTGTCATTATGGAAATGCAAATCAAAACTATAATGAGATATTTCTTTGAACTTACTAGAATCACAACTATTTATTTTAAAAAAGGAAAATAACAAGTGTTGTTGAGATACAGAGAAACTGGAACCCTCATGCATTTCTGGTGGCAATGTAAAATGGTACAACTGCTGTGGAAGACAGTATGGTGATTCCTCAGAAGTTAAACATAGAGTTACCATGTGATCTAGCAATTCCCCTCCTAGGTATATGCCCAAAAGAAGTGAAACAGGGCCTCAAACAAATACTTTCGTGTGAATGTTCATTGCAGCGTTATTCACAATAGCCAAAAGGTAGAAATAATCCACATGTCCATCAGCAGATGAATGGGTAACAAATGTAGTATATATGTACAGTGGAATATTATTCAGCCATAAAAAGGAATAAAATTCTGATCCATGCTACAACATGGATGAACCTTGAACACATTATGCTAAATATTAGAAGCCAGACACAAAGGGACAAATAATGTATGATTTTACTTATATTTTACAGAAAGTAGAATAGTGGTTACCATGGGCTGGGAGAAGGGGGAAATGGGGAGTTTTATTTAATGGGTACAGAGATTCCGTTTGGGATGGTGAAAATGGTCTGGAAATAGTGGCAAAGGTTACACAGCATTATTAATGTATTAAATGTCACTGAATTGTATGGTTAAAGTGGCAGATTTTATGTTATATATGTATTTTTACCACAGTCAACAAAGAAACCCAGCTGGAAATAACACATGTCCCTCTTGCTCACATCCCATGGGTGAGAACTGGTGTCTGGGCTATGTGAGGACGCAAGGAGTTTGGGGAATGGAGAGCCGGGCTGAGCAGCCACTTTCCAGCAAAGATTCCACAGTTTGGAAAGAAGAGCACAAATATTTTGCAGATAGCAACTATTGTGACATCAAAGGCTAAATGAAAAAAAATTTTTTTTTAGTATGTATGTATTTTGCAAGATACTAAATCCACTTTGGAAGTAACTTCCTTGAAACTGTAGGATCAGAAGATCCTGAAAAATTCTTATCAAACATGAGCCACGTAAAAGAAATTAATATTAAAGTTCCCATTTTACTAATTATAGTGTATGAAATGTTTAAAATGAGTAAAGTGTTCCTTATATTGTTTGTGTTTGTTCCATGTCTTATTATTAAGGTTTCCATGAATGTACTTTGATTTTCCTGTCCCTGTTTTCCCCATATGTTCACACGTGCTTCAACTTCAAATTCTCGACCACATTGCTTTCAGCAGGTGGACTACTGTCTGATGGCCCAACTGTGGGGCATCAAATGACTCGTCTGTATAAGGAAGAATGTTGAGTTTACTTCTGGGTTAAACATTAAAGAAACGTTGCAGGTAAAACTAGAGGCTCCTTAGCTTTAGGCGTCCATGGTGGAGAGGCTAATGGAAACCATTCCTTCTAAGGAGTGCAGAGGATGCTGGGATGTTTGGCTTGTAAGCCAGATGATTAATCAGAGCTTCCAGCACTGTCTGCAAATGTGTCTGCCTCTCCTGGGAAACGGGAGGAGGTTCATGTTGTGAGTTGCTCCAGTAGGCAGGACTTTGGGTCCTAGGGAAAGTTCCAGGGCAGCCACTTCCTGTTCAGCATAAGACAGTTCTTTCCAAGGGTCTGAAAACTTAAGTAGAAAGATGTCGGCTTCTGGACAAAGTGAGTGCCACAAGTCTTCAAGGGAGACCAAACAGATAAGCAATTCCAGTGTGGATGGGAGGTTGGCTGAGGGCCTCTAGAGCCCCTTGACGGCTCTAGAGATTCTGCGATTCTTTCTTATACTTGCCAGTAGTTTGCAAATATTCCTACAACCTCTAAGATGAAAAGCAGAGGAGAAGTTAACGTAATGAAAGAACACCATTAAGATGTAAATTGTTTTCTCTGTTAAGTGCTT